>NC_133324.1:675909749-676209749 GCF_042186555.1 Aquarana catesbeiana | reverse complement strand
AGTGGCAGCTTTAACAAAATCTCTAATTTTTCCTGTTGGCGCAGTGGTGGGGCTTCAAGTGTGGGCGTGTTACACTTGCAGACCATCAGTTATATATTCCTTAAAATATAGCAAATCTTCAGGTCCACCTTAAACACAAACCTACTCTATATTTCTGACATGTATTGTGTCTAGCACAATCTATACTGTAATATATGTTGTAAACTAGACTGAGCTTAGTGTATTATAAATAGCTCCACTGATATCTTTCTTGTATATCTTTGCATACTTTTGCATAAAAAGTACATCTGTTAAAAAAATCAACCACCACTCAGCCAAAACATCAACATGCCTACCACAAATCTGAAAATCTATGAATATATACAGTAGTTATACAGTATCTCACAAAAGTGAGTACACCCCTCACATTTTTGTAAATATTTTGTTCTATCTTTTCATGTGACAACACTGAAGAAATGACACTTTGCTACAATGTAAAGTAGTGAGTGTACAGCTTGTATAATTTGCTGTCCCCTCAAAATAACTAACACACAGCCATTAATGTCTAAACCGCTGCCAACAAAATTGAGTACACCCCTAAGTGAAAATGTCCAAATTGGGCCCAAAGTGTGAATATTTTGAGTGGCCACCATTATTTTGCAGCACTGCCTTAACTCTCTTAGGCATGGCGTTCACCAGAGCTTCACAGGTTGCCACTGGAGTCCTCTTCCACTCCTCCGTGACGACATCAGGGAGCTGTTGGATGTTGAAGACCTTGCACTCCTCCATCTTCCGTTTGAGGATGTCCCACAGATGCTCAATAGGGTTTAGGTCTGGAACCATGCTTGGCCAGTCCATCAACTTTACCCTCAGCTTTTTTAGCAAGGTGGTGGACGTCTTGGAGGAGTGTTTGGGGTCGTTATCATGTCGGAATACTGCCCTGCGGCTCAGTCTCCGAAGGGAGGGGATCATGCTCTGCTTCAGTATGTCACAGTACATGTTGGCATTCATGGTTCCCTCAATGAACTGTAGCTCCCCAGTGCCAGCAGCACTCAGGCAACCCCAGACCATGACACTCCCACCAACATGCTTGACTGCAGGCAAGACACACTTGTCTTTGTACTCCTCACCTGGTTGCTGCCACACACGATTGACACCATCTGAACCAAATACATTCATCTTGGTCTCATCAGATCACAGGACATGGTATCAGTAACCCATGTCCTTAGTCTGCTTGTCTTTAGCAAACTGTTTGCAGGCTTTCTTTTGCATCATCTTTAGAAGAGGCTTCCTTCTGGGATGACAGCCATGCAGACCAATTTGATGCAGTGTGCGGAGTATGGTCTGAGCACTGACAGGCTGACCCCCCACCCCTTCAACCTCTAAAGCAATGCTGGCAGCACTCATACGTCTATTTCCCAAAGACAACCTCTGTATACGACGCTGAGCACGTGCACTCAACTTCTTTGGTCGACCATGGCGAGGCCTGTTTTGTGTGGAACCTGTCCTGTTAAACCGCTGTATGGTCTTGGCCACCATGCTGCAGCTCAGTTTCAGGGTCTTGGCAATCTTCTTATAGCCTAGGCCATCCTTATGTAGAGCAAGAATTCTTTTTTTCAGATCCTCAGAGAGTTCTTTGCCATGAGGTGCCATGTTGAACTTCCAGTGACCAGTATGAGAGAGTGAGAGCAATAACACCAAATTTAAAACACCTGCTCCCCATTCACACCTGAGACCTTGTAACACTATCGAGTCACATGACACTGGGAGGGAAAATGGCTAATTGGGCCCAATTTGGACATTTTCACTTAGGGGTGTACTCACTTTTGTTGCCAGCGGTTTAGACATTAATGGCTGTGTGTTGAGTTATTTTGAGGGGACAGCAAATTTACACTGTTATACAAGTTGTACACTCTCTACTTTACATTGTAGCAAAGTGTCACTTCTTCAGTGTTGTCACATGAAAAGATATAATAAAATATTTACAAAAATGTGAGGGGTGTACTCACTTTTGTAAGATACTGTATATCCCTAAATATTCACCACATATGAAAACATTTCATTTCACCAACGTCTTAAAGTGGTACTAAACCCTCCTCTCCTTCACGGCCAAGGAAGCTGCCATCTTAGCCTTTGTTCAGTTTTGACACTTGACAGTTCAGTTGAGACCACAAGCAATTGTTACAGTTATCATTCATGAGATGCCTTCAATGTAACTGTTTTGGGAAAAAATCCTTGGTGGATTTAGTTCCTCTTTAATGTATTTTACATTGTCTGCTTGAAACCTTAAAATTACTCAAGGTTTATTTATTTTTTATTTTGTTTATTTTTTTTTTTATATCCAAAGCCATTTGCCCTTATAAGCTCGAATTAACACAAAGTACTGCATATATCCATCAAATAATCATCCAAAATGATTTCTCAGTCATAAAGAAAGAGCTTTATTTCTACATACATGGCAGTCAAATATGTGTATTAGGGCTCTAGTCAGGCCTTAATGCCGCGTACACACGGTCGGACTTTTCGTCTACAAAAGTCCGACAGCCTGTCCGACAGACTTCCGGCGGACTTTCGGCGGACTTGCAGCAGACTTTCTAACGAACGGACTTGCCTACACACGACCACACAAAAGTCCGACGGATTCGTACGTGATGACGTACACCGGACTAAAATAAGGAAGTTCATAGCCAGTAGCCAATAGCTGCCCTAGCATGGGTTTTTGTCCGTCGGACTAGCACACAGACGAGCGGATTTCGGGGTCCGTCGTAGTTACGACGTAAAGATTTGAAGCATGTTTCAAATCTAAAGTCCGTCGGATTTGAGGCTGAAAAAGTCTGCTGAAAGTCCGGAGAAGCCCACACACGATCGGATTACCAGCCAGCTTTAGTCCGTCGGCGTCCGTTGGACTTTTGTAGACGAAAAGTCCGACCGTGTGTACGCGGCATAAGAGTTACATGCCACCAGTTGCCCCACCCAACCCCTGCCCTGCTCCGCCCCATCCCTAATTCTGCCCCTAAACACGTCCTCATAAATTATCCCATGAAATTATACTGTTAAATGTTTTATGCAGAATTAAGTTACAAAAATAAATATTAACAACAATTTTAACAATATTAACATAAAGCAATATAAACATAAAAGGAAAATTAATGTTCTTACTGTGGTAAGCCATGTAAAGATAAATGTTGATTGGTTGCTATGGGTTACTACATTGTGCACATCATTACTGCCTTGTAAGTAAATATTTTTAATGCTATTTAGTATGGAATTAAATTATTTACTTAATAAGGCATTAATGATGTGTACAGTGCCAATAGTATCCAGTCATATTTTATCCTTATTTTATTTATCACAGTCAGATCAATTAAATATGATTGCTGATTGCTGGTATTGGTTATTTCTATTTTTTTTTACCTTATTCAGTGTAATAATTACACTGAATAAGGAAAAAAATAAACTTAACCAATACCAGCAATCATGATTCATTGATCTGACTGTGATAAATAAAAATAGGGATAAAATATGCTTTTCCCACAGGGATCAGTGGGAAGGGCCCCAGCTGGGGTTTCACGCACGGGGGCCCAGTGTGTGCTTTCACACTGTGGAAAATAGGTGGGGGTTTCTCTAGCATTTTTAGCGATCTTTTGCTGGGGGCAACTTAACAGCTTTAGGATCGCTATAGAGGGCGACATTGGCCTTTCCCAACTGGCAAATGTGACCTGACAGCAGTTCCAGGGTGATGTCATGGAAACAGTTGGAGGTTTCTCTGCCCTCTTTAGTAATCTGTTGCTGGGGACAGTGTGACAAGTGACACCTAACACTTCCCTCCTGCTGCCCTTTTCATGACATTCCAGGAGATGAAAAGAGAACCTGTCACAGCAAAGTGCCCATTTTGCTTCAGATGACAGCTGTCATTCTTACAGTAGTGTAACTAAGTGAACCCAAGAAATTTAATTTCTCTAGAGGTAGCAGGGATCAGCAGCAGCAGCTTCCACCTGAGGCTTTTCACACAGGCACATTGCTCTGTTGTCCCCTTTGACTCCTGCAGTCATCCTAACTATGCTTTGCTGGCATCACCTCCACGGCAGGCCCGTTGGCCCAGTTCTCCAGGATGTTTGTCTCCTCCTAGTCGAGAGCGATCCCCTCTCTGGCCAATCTCTCTCCAGGCTCCGGTTCTTCTCTCATGTGCATGCTTGTGTCCCTCTCCACTGCGCGGCGCAAGTGTCCAGCCCCGTGCTGTCCCTGGACATACATATGCCGATGACATTAATAAGCAGCATGCCGGCCCCAACCTCCATCATCACCAGCGGCTGCTCGATGGCCTGCGGTTCGGAGAAGTGCTCGATGGCCGACTTTTGCAGCCGAAACTGTCTTTCCCACATGGAGCAAGCTGAGGAACTGTGCTACTCATGCCTGTCTGTCATTGGTGGCGCTGGGGAGGGGACATGACAGAGTGCACGCACAGCCTGAGGGAAGGGGTGCAGACTTTGTATGGGACATCAGAGCGACCCGTCCACTGCTACTCCATGTTTGCCCTCAGATTATTTCCACTCGCCAAATGCAAGCAGGTGAGTGGAAATTTTGAGGGCTGTGTATATCATTTGCCCATCTAAATGGCACCTGCCCATTCACCAATAGAGAAATAATCTCAAAAAGTACAGAAAGGGCCTGGTTAGTATGAATGCACTTACAGCAGTCACAGTTCAAGATTCTTCTTGAATTAAGTGCTTAGTTCATTATCCAGCTCTTGTCAACACAGATTTGTTCATCGGGAAGCACATCTAACATAAATTCAACAATGACATGCTGGAGAAATTATTGATGTTATTCAATAGTCAGTTCCTGAAGATTGCTGCATCTACACAGCAGCCGCCCCTTCCAATAATGGGTGCATTCACTACTAATATGAAATATGACCTGCCCATTGCATAGATACTTCCGATATTAAGGCTATAAAACTTTTTCAAAACAATTATGCATTCAATTCTTTTTTGATTGTCATTCATTTTGGTTGACCAGACTAAAGTTCACTTAGCAAAAAATGCTCATTAAATAGTTCTAATAATAACATACCATTACAGAGAGTCATTCTGTTCTTAAGTCATCCATTTATAAAATACTGAAACATTGAAAATCTTAGTCACAGTCAAATTAAGTGTTTAATTCCTATTATGTGTCGAAATCATGAATGGAATATTCCATGAACAAGGCCAGAATACTTATTAGTTTTTCCTGTGATGGCTGAAACAAACAGACTCTCAAAACCAACTGGGGGTATCAGAGCTGAAGGTTAATCATCATTAGGATGACACAAGACAGATACAGGTAGACACCCATCTCACAACACTGACACTCCCAGTGACACTCTGCTTTGATCCTCTATGACAGTCAAGTACATAGATGATGAGGATGATGAAGAAGAAGATGTGCATGGCACTACAGCAATCAGCTGCCCCTCCCTGTAACTCTCCTAGCTCTCTACTGATTGGCTACATTCACTTTGTGTTTCCTCTTTCTGTCCCCTGTGTGTGCCTCCAGCTCTCGAGGAATCTCACCCAGCACTGGCAGGTCTTCAACGGTGTCCTCTCTCCTGATTAAAATGGGTGCCCCATTGACTCCCTGGAGTTTACCAATGCCATGTCCTCTGTCCCGATTGTCTCTCTGTGTTTGAGTGACCACTGTGCTCTCTTCTGATTTGTTACTCCATTCCTGGGTGACAGTGCTTTAATGGCCGGTGCAGGGAATTCCAGGATATGTCTCTGAGCAATGCCTGGAGAGAAAATCCACACCACTTCCCCATCACACCCTGTCTCCCCCTTCCTGACATTTATGTGAAATATGTGACAAGCTAGACATTTTAATTTAAAAGCTGGAGAGTCAGTAATCTATGTGAAAACTGCAATAAAACAATATTCCAAAGTGCTCTGTCCTTATACAAATGAATACATCTCATAAGAAACACAGTAAAGTGCCTTTAACAAATCCATATAAATTAAGTCCACATATATTGTGCAAAAATTTTGCAAAATTGTGTAAAAATTATAGTGCAATTATGTTAAAATGCAAAAAGTGCTCAGTTCCAAAACATCAGCATTTCTTCTCTCTTGTGATGAAAAAATGATGGTAAAGTGCTCCACCATGAAAACTGCTCCTGAGAGGAATCACCACAAATGATTAAATGAGCTCTTTACCAACTGCTCTGAATTCACAAAGAGATCACTAAACGCATTAGCAGCCACATACACAGCCACATACACCACAATCTGGAATACAAAAGTTCCCTGAACTCCTTATCCAATATAGACTCCATAAACGGATAAAAGTACAGAGGAAGATCCACATAGTTTAGTATTTCACCAATTTATTTTATTATATATACACCTTTTTGAAGACCCTAGCTCCAGCTATTAAAGTGAAAGGACACTTGTAAAAAAAGACACTAATACATTTTAAAAGTAAAATAAACAAGATTATGTATGTTTTTGAAGTTTTTTCCATTTTCAGGTTTTATTGAAAATCTGAGCAGGGAATTTATTAAAAAAAATAAAAAGATATATGCCCCTTCAAAAACTGTAAACATTTTTAGGAAAGCAAATTAGCCAAAGAGTTATGCCGCGTACACACGATCGGACTTTACGGCATACTTGGTCCAGCGATCTTTTCAACGGACTTTGTACGCTAGGTGTGCCGGACTTAAAAACGGACGGATTTGGGCACACACGATCACGCCAAAAGTTCGATGGTTTTGAACGCGGTGACGTACAGCATGTACGATGGGACTAGAAAAAGGAAGTTCAAGCCCCACTACGCCACCCTTTGGGCTCCTTCTGCTAATCTCGTGTTTATCTCGTGTTAGTAGAAGTTTGGTTAGAGACGATTCGCGCTTTTCACACTTCAGCTTATTTCGATCCTTTTCTGCAGTTTAGTTTGTGCTTGTGAGGTTTGTATCTGTTTTTCAGTGCGTGTTGGTCAGTTCTTAACCTGCCTAGCAGGCCGTTCTGGTCCACTCGTTCCTGATTTTCAGGTCGCTCTTCAAAGGCCTTGCTGTTCTTCAGTGCGTTTGTTCTAAGATTGTTTGTTTGACCAGCCGACCGTTTTGAAGCCATGGTGCGTGGACGTACTCGTCCTCGAGTTCGTGCTGCGTGGGGACTTGGTGTTGGGGTTAATACTTTGACCCGAGTCCAGTCCATGAACAGGGCGAGGAGGAGTTCATGGATGAAGAATTGGTTGCGCCAGCGTGACCAATTCTCGCACATGCCTTTGCTCTGTGAGATCCGTGAGAATAATCCTGAGGATTTCAGGAATTTTCTCAGGATGACAGACCCCGTTTTTGAATGTCTGCTGGCTATGCTGACCCCCTATATCAGCAGGCAGGATACCTGCATGAGGCAAGCCATCACTGCGGAGCAGAGGCTAGTTGCCACTTTACGTTACTCGGCGACTGGGAGAAGTCTTCAGGACTTGAAGTTCCCGACAGGCATCTCCCCCCAGGCTCTGGAGATCATAATCCCAGAGACCTGTTCTGCTATTATTCAGGTCCTGCAGAAGGACTATATGAAGGTAAGTTTTTCCTTTAACATTACATGATATGTATTTCATGTTTGCTAATGTATTGTCTAAATGTCCTCGTTACCTAATTACCATGCTTTGAATATGCTGGGAATATCCCCCTTATCTTCATGCATGCCTGTTTTTTTTACCTTAATCATTTTTGGGCCTACATGCATATTCCCCTTCAATAACCTCCCCACCATGCAATCCTGGGTTCATTTATACCTCTAGCCTATAGTCCTTTGAACAATGTATATTGTCAGCTCCATTGTACTGTTTTACCCTCCCCCACCCACTCAAATGTTTGCAACTGTCAGGTGTGTTCTTGGCCCCAATTAGTACCCCTCCCCCACCCCCTCAAATGTTTGCAACTGTCAGGTGTGTTCTTGGCCCCAATTAGTACCCCTCCCCTACCCCCTCAAATGTTTGCAACTGTCAGGTGTGTTCTTGGCCCCAATTAGTACCCCTCCCCCCACATACAAATTGATCAATGGTCCATCAGAGGGGGTGAGTAATCTTATAAGTGGGCCTTATTTTTATTTTATTTTTTTTTAGTTAAAAATAACACATATTAATAATGTTCTACTGCTGTTTTTCAAGACTGTTTTTGTGTAATCTGATATCCAAGTTATGTTTAAAAGTACTTATATTTTTTTTTCTTGTTTGACTCCACAGTTTCCTTCAAACACACAGGAATGGAAGACTGTGGCCTCCCAGTTCGCTGACCGTTGGGACTTTCCCAACTGTGTCGGGGCGATCAATGGAAGGGCTTGAGAGGGGAGCTTACTGCAAAAACATATATAGCAGATGAAGCCACTCCTGCTACTCCTCCTCCTCCTGCCCCAAGTACACCACCAGAGGCACAGCCTCCAAGGAAGGCTGCAGCGAAGCGTGGAAGGAAGGCTGCAGGGCAGCGTGCAGGGAAGGCTCCACGGAAGAGTCGAAAGTGATTGTCTGGCTTCTGTCTGGTCTGACTTCTGACTGTGCTCCCTGTGCTCCCTAGTCACAAGATACCAATTTTATCGTCCTCTAACTTGATGTGTGTCCTGGGGGACAAAAGGCTTCACACATTCCAGTGTCTCCAGTGTTGCCTTCCTCATTTCTGTTTTGACCAAAGTAAATGGATATTTTCGTTACCTTACATTATTGACTATGTGTTTTGATTCAAAAAGGACATTTGGTTTGTGAGTAGGCAGGTACAGGTCAAAAAGACTATATGTGGGTTATTTACAAAAGGCTAAATCATTTTGCAATCCAAGTGCAAAGTGCTAGTGCAAAGTGCACTTGATAAATTGCACTACAAGTACACTTGTTGGAAGTGCAGTCGCTGTAAATCTGAGGGCAAGCTCTGAAATGAGAGGAAGCTCTGCTGATTTTATCATACAATCATGTGCAAGAGAATTTTTTTGTTTTTTGGGGTTCCTTGCATGTGCCCCTCGGATCCACAGCGAATGCACTTCCAAATGCTCTTTTAGGGCAATTCCAAGTACAATTTGCACTTGTAGTGAAAAATGATTTTGCCTTTTTAAAATAACCCCACTATGTCTAATTAACAAGGGACACCAACCTCATTAAGGTTCATTAAAACAATAAAAATTATTAAGGTTATTGTGGTAACTTGAAACTCAAAATCCAAAAACAAAAAAAAATTAAAAAGAAACATTTTGTATAATTTAGCACACATTGTAAAATCTATATTGTTAAATTCTGTAAAAAGTAAAGATGAGTCCAAAAAAAAATTGCTACTTTATAGTTCTGGAGATCTGGCTTTTAAAATATATCATATTAGTCATGGCATGAGGATAAATCATGAAGAAAGTAGTTTGTGAGAACTCTGTGTGAATATAAGCAGCAAAACAACTTCCTTCTTCTCGCATTATAAAGAAAAAAAGAATGTGCTGTATTAAAAGATCACAGAAGAGGAATGTGCTAGCTTCAATACGAAGGCTAGTTTTACCAGACAGAGCGCTTCCGTCTTGTACTTGCTTCAGAGCATGCGTCAGTTTGGGTCCGTCGGACTAGCACACAGACGAACGGTTTGTACGCTAGAAAGCAGAGTCCGTCGGAAAGATTTGAAACATGTTTCAAATCTAAGTCCATCAAACTTTTGAGAAAACAAAGTCCGCTGGAGCCCACACACGATCGAACTGTCCGACGAAATCTGGTACGCCGGACCAAGTATGCCGTAAAGTCAGATCGTGTGTACGCGGCATTAGACCTCATTCAAACGGGTGATGACTTCTTCTGGCTTAGGAACACCTGCATGCATACAGTGCATAACAGCAGCAGTGGTTGTCTGACGTGTATTCTGTACAAATCAATCACTGCCACTGATAATGTTTATGGCCTCTAACCGGCCCTGGACATTTTGTGTCCAGGGATGGCATTTCTGGTCTCACAAAACTCTCACAAAAAATCAGTCAGTCTGTATACACCCATAGCTGCTGCATCCAAAGCTGTTGTTTAGCCACTGCTGAACACAGCAGCCTACCCACCATTGTTGCAATTTGATCAGAGGAAATCATGGACTTTTTAGGCACCAATATACCCACCATTGTTGCAATTTGATCAGAGGAAATCATGGACTTTTTAGGCACCAATATATTAAAAAAACTGTTTATTAGTAAGAATTTAACAAAATGTATTTAAAAATATATAAAGTACAGACTTATAAAAACTTATAAAAACAGCACATCCAACTCTATCCGATGGGCCCGGGTCAGTGCATGTATGACCATTGGGAAGTTCCCTTGGTAGAGAGGGAGCAAAAAATCATTTTTAAAGATACAGCTCGACATGTTTTCCGCAATAACGCTTCTTCGGGAATTTATCAATGTTTTTCACTAAACAGATAGATAAAACAATAGTAAATATACAAACAACACAAGGAAAAAAAGGGTTGTCAAACATAATACATATGTCCTTGTGGCTTTCCATGGTCGGTGTCCCTTGGTTGGTTGTCCCGGTCAGTCCTACTGTTCCATCAGTGCCTGAGCCAGCCTTACAGCCTTGTGGTAACGTTGTCATTCAAATTTGTACTGTTTTAATCTTTGGAATAAATTGCCAGCAACCTTTTTGAGTATACATGTGGTTCATTGCAGCCATTAACTATCAATTCCAGCTTAGTTCCTGAGCGCTGTCAACCCTTTTTGTCTTCACAAATATATGTGTATTTATTTTAGTCCATTCAAGCTTGTAGCCCATCTCCAAGGTATAAGCAACCCCCCTCCCTCCACCCTCAAGCTAACCACTGGTATAGAAAAAAAATCTAAATGCCAATTTTACTGACTTGAAGCCACTGTCACACGAAAATCCTTCCCACTGCTTCTACAATGCCGTATTTACATCCCGGGGCCAGGGGTCCTTTTTTTGGGTATCAGCCCCACTGCCTGTTTGATGTGCTTATCTCCTATTGGTGGATGTAACACTTGCAGGAGCCTATATCATAGGCTCCAGAGGCAGGATAACTCCTGGGGGAGGTGAGGGGACCAGTGCCCAAGAAGATAATGAGCACATAAAAATGCCTGGTCTTCAGGGCAGGAAACTAGCTTGACTCATAGCAAAACAAAATTTTATTTGATCTATTACACTGCAGGATGGCCAGGAGGGCACAAAGCAGTTTTTACATTTCATTTTTGCCTGGAGCTGGGCTTTAAGGTATTTGTAACCCCAAGTAACTACCCCACCTATACTTGAAGTCAAAATAAAACTTGCTTATAATTGATAAAGTAGCATCTGAATTGTGTCTGCTAAATTCACTTATAACTCTTCAGTTACCCTATTTCAGGCACCTATATTTTCTGTATTTAAAAATAAGAAATATTTACGTAGTTTAACATACAAAAGTAAAGACAGAAAGATACAAAACACTTGAATTGTTAACCATGCTGCATAATTATCTACTTTAGAGCAGAAGGGTTCAGTAAAAAAAATCCAATTAAAATAGCTGAACTCTTGATAGCAGCTCTTATCTCTTGTACACTCATTTTAGTAAGCCTCCTGGGAATATTGTAAAATCAGTTACTGTTGAAATTAATCATGGCATAGTTGCTTCACATATTCTCCCATGAGTAAAGAATGGGTTTTTCATGAGAAGTCAGCATGAACTTGTGAGTGGATAAAGGTGGTGATTTTGAAATCCAAGACAGATGGGTTGTGAATGTACTGTGGCTGTGTCATTATTTTCTGCCTTACGTAACCAGTACAACAGCTATAAGAAAGGAATGTATGGCTCAGCAAATCCCCATTTTATTGACTGTTATAGGTTCCACTGCTTGTAATTCTCACTCTTTCTTGACATACAAAATTAACCACACTTTTTTCTGTGTTTGCAGATCTTAGGAGGACATAATTCTACCCCTGTAATGGACCAATAGCTAAACCATATGGTCCATGTTTTGCACTGACTTTGGAGAAAGCCATGAAACAATATGAATATGGAGATTTGAAAAAAAAAATCACATCTATCATATCTCACCTACATTTTTACCTTACTAACCAACAGATTCCTGCATCTAAAGTCCCTAACTAATCCACCTACTGGCAAATGTTATACCACATACACACGGTCGGACTTTTCGACCGGACTTGTCTGACGGACGCCGTTGGACCAAATCCGGTGGAAAATCTGATCGTGTGTGGGCTTCGCCGGACCTTCAGCGGACTTTTCCAGTCGCAAATCTGACAGACTTTAGATTTGGAACATGCTTCAAATCTTTACGTCGTAACTCCGCCGGACCCAGAAATCCGCTCGTCTGTATGCTAGTCCGACGGACAAAAACCCACGCTAGGGTAGCTATTGGCTACTGGCTATCAACTTCCTTATTTTAGTCCGGTGTACGTCATCACGTACGAATCCGTCGGACTTTGGTGTGATCGTGTGTAGGCAAGTCCGGTCATTAGAAAGTCTGTTGAAAGTCTGCCAAAAGTCTGTCGAAAGTCTGTCAAAAGTCTGTCGGACGGGCTGTCGGCTTTTGTAGCTGAAAAGTCCGACTGTGTGTACGCAGCATTAGAGTCTATTGCAACCATTCTAAACCTTTTTACCTAAGAGGATGCCTTGAAAAACAGTTCAGATCTTGGGAAACCCCTGCTAAAACAAATTTATTGGGGGTCAGTAGGAAGCATTTCTAATACATTGGTTGGCAGTGGGAATAATGTCCCCCTTACAGTTCGATAAAAGGATCATTGTTGTCATGGCACAAGAGGTGTTGGCACCAGAACTATGTAGGCACAATAGAAGGAAGGTGCCAATCAGCCACAGCTTAAGGAATCCCACGCAAGCTCTGGAGGAACCCTAAGGTACCACAGAACCCGGGTTAACAATGCATACTGTAACCCTTTAAATTCTGCACTGATCCTTATGAACATGATGAGACTATTTCTGTGGGGAAAAGTTCAATGAAGTACCTGCTTGCCACTAGAGTTGGGCAAACGGTTTGGCCCGAGCATCAGTGCGGGTCGAACATTGGCTGGTCGCCCCATTCGGGGTACACCCAAATTTGCAGGCTTTTTGGTGGGTGTTCCCCCGCTGAATGCCCTGCAATGCACTGTGAGCTTTGCCCAATCAGGATGCAGTATAAGCTAGTTGTTAAGGAGTGGGGCCAGGAAGCTGGCTGCGGCGTCCTTAACAACCGATAAATCATCAGCTATCAATGGGCTTCCCCCGCTGATATTTGAGGGGAAAAAAATGAGGTCACCCCCAAAATCCATGCCAGACCCTTATCTGAGCATGCAGCCCCCCACGCCAAGGTACCTTGTCCCCATTTTGATGGGGACAAAAGCCTCATCCCCACAACCATGGCCGGTGGTTGTGGGAGTCTGTGGGCAGAGGACTTATCAGAATCTGGAAGCCCCCTTTAACAAGGGGTCCCCCAGATCCCAGCCCTCCCATGTGAATGAATATGAGGTTCACCAAAAAAGTGTAAAAAGGAATAAAACACAGAGACAGTTTCTGAGAATTCTTTTATTAAAATATAGAAAAAACAGTGTCCCTGATGTAAATCCTTCTTCAATCATGCCAGCCCTGCTGTCCGCCACATCCGAAAAAACCCCCACTCCCGCTGTCCATTAAGGCTGGCCGCCTACTGCAGGCTAATGCCCCGTACACACGGTCGGATTTTCTGACAGAAAATGTGTGATAGGACCTTGTTGTCGGAAATTCCGACCGTGTGTAGGCTCCATCACACATTTTCCATCGGATTTTCCGACACAAAAAGTTTGAGAGCTTGCTATAACATTTTCCGACAACAAAATCCGTTGTCGGAATTTCCAATCGTGTGTACACAAATCCGACGCACAAAGTGCCACGCATGCTCAGAGTAAATTAAGAGATGAAAGCTATTGGCTACTGCCCCGTTTATAGTCCCGACGTACGTGTTTTATGTCACCGCATTCAGAATGATCGGATTTTCCGACAACTTTGTGTGACCGTGTGTATGCAAGACAAGTTTGAGCCAACATCCGTCGGAAAAAATTCTAGGATTTTGTTGTCGGAATGTCCGATCAATGTCCGACCGTGTGTACGGGACATAAGACATTTGACAGTTCTTATATAGGTAAAGGGAGGGGCCACCTGGCTACGTCATCTGGTGGCCCCGCCCTCTTCGGATATTAATGGAAGACAGGAGCGTTTTTTGGGGTTTTTTCTTTCAGGTGCGGAGGTCAGCGTAATTGACGATGGATTTGCATTTTCTTTCTCTGTGTTTTTATTACTTTTTGATACTTCTTTGGTGAATGGGTAGGGGTACAATCAGTGGCGGATGGTGTTCCAAATTTTTGGGGGGGTGCAAACTGAACTGAAAAATACTGAACCCCCCATCAATTGCAGCCTCACTGTGCCCATCAAATGCAGCTATGGTGCCCATCAAACGCAGCCATTGTGCCCATCAAATACAGTCATTGTGCCCATCAAATGCAGCCACTTGCCCATCAAATGCAGCCACCTGTGCCCATCATATGCTGCCATTGTGACCATCATATGCAGCCACTTGTGCCCATCAAAGGCAGCCATTGTGCCCATCAAAGGCAGCCATTATGCCCATCAAACGCAGCCACTTTTGCCCATCAAATGCAGCCACTTGTGTCCATCATATGCAGCCACTTGTACCCATCATATGCAGCCACCTGTGCCCATCATATGCAGCCACCTGTGCCCATCAAATGCAGCCACTTGCCCATCTAATGCAGACATCTGTGCCCATCAAATGAAGCCACTTGTGCCCATCAAATGCAGCCACTTGTGCCCATCAAAAGCAGCCACTTGTGCCCATCATATGCAGCCACTTGTGCCCAAACGCAGCCACGTGTGCCCATCAAACACAGCCATTTGCCCATCAAATGCAGCCACCTGTGCCCATCAAATACAGCCACTTGTGCCCATCAAATGCAGTCACCTGTGCCCATTATATGCAGCCACTTGCCCATCAAATGCAGCCATTGTGCCCATCAAATGCAGCCACATGTGCCCATCAAATGCAGCCATTGTGCCCATCAAACACCGCCCTCTTTGGATATCAATGGAAGACAGGAGCGGTTTTTTTTGGGGGGGGGTTCAGGTGTGGAGGTCAGCGTAATTGACGATGAATTTGCATTTTGCATTGCATGTTGCATACATTAATGTGTACTCTTTATAGGCAGCCCATACATTTGAATGGACTGGTAATACACCAGATTGCACTTAAAATTGGATATGCACCATTTTGCAGCACAGTTCACCATAGTGGGTTACCATGCATTAAAGGGCGCTGCAACACAGGTGCATTGGGATGCCATTAAGAATGACCAACAATGCATTGCATCAGTGGAAGCAAAACGTGTATAAAAAAGAAAGTAGAGTAAAGTAAAGTAAAGTAAAAGAAAGTAGCCCATGGGACTTTGAATGAGGCGAGCATGGGGGCCAATGAAGTAAAGTTAAACATAGTAACATGGTTTATTAAAACCTGAGTAAATACATAAACATGAAAGCCAAGCTATTGAGGTAGCATGATGACAAATTGCTTAAAAACATGACATGTGTAGTTATATAGAATTGTAAAGTTATACAATCATAAAAAAAAAATTGACTTCACGAGCCACTGCATGCTTTTTAAGGTCTTCTGTAGGTCTTTGTATGCAGTATATCTAAAAAAAACAAAGTATCACATGAAATTATATGTCACAGAGAATATCTTTTTTGCAAACATGGGCACTGATAGAGCCCCATACTTACAAATCAGTGTAAGCCGAGGTTCCAAAAAGTGATCTCCCTGGAGGCGGCCATGGAATGCATCTGGCCCAGGAGCTGTGTTCCCCCAGTGTTTTGCTGATGGCTCTACCCCTTCAGCTTCTGGGCCAGATGCATTCCGTGGCCGTTTATGTATTTACTCAGGTTTTAATAAACCATGTCACTATGTTTAACTTCAGTTTGTTGGCTCCCACGCTCGCCTCATTCAAAGTCCCATGGGCTACTTTCTCTTTGTTGCATTGTTTAGGGATGGAGGTATGTCATGGGTAGTATCAGACCTGCCTCTTCTTTTGCAAAACATGTTTATGGCCCATCCACACTTTTGCATCAACCACTCTGCAGCAGTGTTGGTGAGTTTTAAACATGTTTTGCCATTTGTTTGGGGCATATGTACAGTATATAACAGTGCATGTGACATTCACCAAACATTCACTGCAGATGAATGAATCATTGCAATTTAAAACACATGAACCAGGAAGATACACCTCCAGTGAATGTTTGGTGAATATACTATATGAAGCAGTGCTAAAAAAATTAACTCAACATTGTGAAAACACAAAAATAAAGCAATATAATGACATCAAACTTATAAGGCCAAAAAACGTATAAAAAAATCACACCAAATATGTAAATAAGTGTTCAGAAGAGCCAATTCACAAGGGCTAAAAAGGAAAAATATACTTGAAACCAGAAAGTTTGAAGGAAACAAATCAGCCACGGTTTACAATATATTGATTTATTTTTGTGTTTTCATAATATTGAGTTCAACTTTTTAGCGCTGCTTCATATATTTATCACAATTCTTGCATCTAGTGTCACAGACTGCTTAAGCGGCTGCTCATTTGTAATTTATATGTTTTAGTGCAGATATCCTATATGACTTTTGATTTATTTTAAGTGATACCAATTATCGGCAGCTGATCCTGTTGGTCAAATGGATGTGTTTGATTATAGGAACAATCGCACCCTCAATACTGAGTGTGTCTTTGATGGTTATAATGCAATTAGTGATGAGCTAAGTGGCATGTTCATGAGGTTAAAAAACCTTATGTCATCAGAAATACATGCCGATTGGGACATCGCTTTTCCTGAACAATATGTGGGTGACAAAATATGTTCCAGATAGCCTCCGTTCCCAGTTGACGCCTTGTATGGGGAAACGCGTCAGTTGGAGCACTAATTCTTGACGTGACCACGTATCAGCCAGCTGGTCTGAGCCATGGCTGTTTTGATATTTTACTCTCTACTGTGTTCTAAGATGTAAGTGTTGTTATATTTTTTTCAATTAATCTCATGGGAATACTACACTATGAAGTCCTTTTCTTTCATTCTTTGCTAACAAGATCACTTAGGACTATCTGAGAAAAGAAGATGATCTTTGTCTCCAAGCTTTTTTCTTAAGTGGATATCCCACTGTATCAGAAGGATTTTTTTCCCCTGAGAGGAATCTAAGGAGGATTATATCCCTGCTGGCAGGCTTTTGCACAGGTGTGTCTGATCTCTATAATATGAGATCCTACGAATCTGGTAAGCGACATTGATTTTACCATCCTTTGACATCAGAGCATTGGAAGATTTATACTGTTTCACATCATGTTTTTCTGCTTTGAATTAATATGGACTTTCATTTATATGATCATATGTGTGTATATATATATATATATATATATATATATATATATATATATATCAGGTTTTTGATCACCAATTATTTTTCACTTGTTTTTTAATTTTTTTTAGTGGATGCGCGCTTGTTCCTACCACTTTCATATGTTTTAAGCTGAGTGTTCAGGCTAACTTTGAGCTGCAGCACCCTGTTCCACATATAACCTTTTTTGGGTTAGCGCAGATTTTTATCTTTATACAGGTCTAAATGAATGGTTCACCTATTTCAATGAGGCAGGATTGAAATTCCTACAGTTCCGTATAGGGAGGAAATGGAATAAGCTGACCCGACTAGACCGTGAGAATGGTGAGCTTAAAGACAAACTTACCCCCTTTAAGGAACTGGTTGAATAAAAGAAGAAATCTGAAAATGTAACGAAAACTCTATAAAAGGAGGAACAAAGGAATAAAAAAAAAATACATTTAATAGGGAAGTACAGGTTTATGCTAGCAACTTGGTATTTAGATGGCAGGCTAATGAGATATTGCCTATTTTGGAAACAAACAAGATGGAGGTTGAGGTTAAACCCTCCGCTACCACACTCCCATCTAGGAACCAAGTAAAAAAACAAATTGTGAAGAGAAATGCCCCTAAAAAAAACTTATCCTAACAATACTTACCAAACAGTCCCTGGAGGATCCACGTACCCCAATGATGGCACACCTAGAGGAAGATATAGTAATAATACCCAGTACTCCACCCCTAGGGGTTTGAGACATGGCAATATGAGGGGTCGCCCATATAACTCTTATAACAATCGAGGTCCTTGCAACCCCCCTACAGATGATTATCAACAGTTTTATACTGCTAATAGATTTTACACTCTAACAGACACTGAATAAGACCTCTATGAGGAACAGAATGTTATGACCCAACACCCACTTCACATGCCAGAAGTGGATTATTATCATAGACAACCACAGGGATATAGTAATTCTTCAGGATTTAACAGAACTAATGATGCATCCTGTTTATTCCTCCACCTATGTGGGAAGGAAAAAGGTCAAGCGAACAAAGAGAGGGACCCAAGGGGGAGGAGGCAGAGGTCAAAAAAGAAGAACTTAGCCTGCTCAGGCATCTTTAATCTCAGTGGAACCTGTCTTTCTAAGGAAGAGGAGTTAAAACATGTTCCCCCGAAATCACTTAATAAATTTGGAATCTTTATTAATGTCCAAAAGTTTATTAGGAAAATCAATATTAAGAGATATATGCTTACCAACCCCACACAGCGTACATTGGGACTGACTGATGGATTCAGACATACTCAACTTTTTAATACCTCTTTGTTTAATTCCCTCAAGGCCACGGCAACTTGTGTTTCTATGTTTCGTGATCTGGTTTGTAAAGATTTAGATAAGCTAACAATAAAAAATAGATTTAGGGATTTGTATTTTGAGAAAGGTTTACAGAAAATGCGCAAGAGAACTGACATTGTGGTGAGACCAGTGGACGGGGGGGCATAGTTGTACTCACTAAAGATGCATACGATGCAAAAATGAATCGTTTTCTATTTGATATGGACATTTATGCCCCCTTACAATGTAACCCAACCAATGTATATAAAAAAGCTTTGGTAAATATTATTGAAAGGAGTTTTGAGAATGGTATAATTCATTAAAAAAAAAGCATTTTTGGTCCCCCTGGCTCCACGGGTACCTGTGATGTACCTCCCTAAGGTCCCTAAAAATCTCCAGAATCCACCAGGTCACCCCATTATTAATGGGATAAACTCCATTACCTCTCACATGGCAAATACACTGAGCATTTTGAACTTTTGTGTTTGGCCCTATTTATCATGAGCTGAACTTAAAGAGCTACGACTTTTTTCTATGTACACAAAAGGCCTATTTCTCTCAAATATTGTTCACAAATCTGTCTAAATCTGTGTTCGTCAGCACTTCTCCTTTGTTGAGATAATCCATCCACCTCACAGGTGTGGCATATCAAGATGCTGATTAGACAGCATGATTATTGCAAAGGTGTGCCACAATTAGGGATGAGCCGAACACCCCCCTGTTCGGTTCACACCAGAACATGCGAACAGGCAAAAAATTAGTTTGAACATGCGAACACCGTTAAAGTCTATGGGACTCGAACATGAATAATCAAAAGTGCTAATTTTAAAGGCTTATATGCAAGTTATTGTCATAAAAATGTAATTTTGCTGTCAGATTGTTCTAAACACGGGAAACATGCGCCCCTTTACAGGCATACTGTAGACACCCCCCCAGGTACGAAATTTAAAGGAATATTACACTTTTATTGTTTCACTTTAAGCATTATTAAAATCACTGCTCCCGAAAAAACAGCTGTTTTTGAAACTTTTTTTTGCATTGATCCATGTCCCCTGGGGCAGGACCCAGGCCCCCAAACACTTTTTATGACAATACCATGCATATAAGCCTTTAAAATTAGCACTTTTGATTTCTCCCATAGACTTTTAAAGGGTGTTCCGCGGCTTTTGAATTTGCCGCGAACACTCCAAATTGTTCGCTATTCGGCAAACTAGCGAACAGCCAATGTTCGAGTTGAACATGAGTTTGACTCAAACTCGAAGCTCATCCCTAGCCACAATCAATAACCTGATCAACTCTATGCGAAGGAGGTGTGCTGCACTGCGTGAGGCAAATGGGGGTCACACCAGATACTGACTGGTTTTCGGACCCCTCAGACCCCCCAATACAGTAAAACTGCACATTTTAGAGTGGCCTTTTATTGTTGCCAGCCTAAGGCACACCTGTGCAATAATCATGCTGTCTAATCAGCATCTTGATATGCCACACCTGTGAGGTGGATGGATTATCTCGACAAAGGAGAAGTGCTCACTAACACAGATTTAGACAGATTTGTGAACAATATTTGTGAGAAATAGACCTTTTGTGTACAAAGTCGTAGATCTTTCAGTTCAGCTCATGATAAATAGGGGCAAACACAAAAGTGTTACGTTTTTAATTTTGCTCAGTGTATATTAATGAATTCTTGCAACCCTAGGTAGGTATTACACCTTCATATATAAAGACACATCAAGTGTAATTAATATAATGAATTATTTTGAGTAGAAACAAGGCTATCTGTTAGCTATGGCTGACATTACTCAGTGCCTTTTATTGTTGCCAGCCTAAGGCACACCTGTGCAATAATCATGCGGTCTAATCAGCATCTTGATATGCCACACCTGTGAGGTGGATGGATTATGCTCAAGGCCTCAGTGCCGTTAAACACTTTCTTCAGACAGATAGCACCTTATGCCTGGAACAGATTGGTTTTCTGTTAGAATTATTGAAATTTGCTATGACGCATAATCATTTTTCTATGTTAACCAATATTATGTTCAGAGAAGGGGGGTTGCGATGAGCGCAAAATTTGCCCCAAGCATGACTAATTTATTTATGGCCAAATGGGAGGAGGATGTTGTCTTTTCACATAGGCACCCAGAACTCGTATTCTGGGGCAGCTACATAGACAACATCCTCCTGGTATGGGATGGCACATTGGACTCTTTTCAAGAGTTCATTTGTGCCATTGATACCAATAACCGGGGCATTATTCTTAAATGCGAAGCCAGTGCTGGCCACATTAATTTTCTTGATCTAATCATCAAGGTGGGAGTAGAAGATCTGTCAACTATTACTTATTTTAAAGAAACTGACAGGAACTCCTATCTGGATCATGCAAGTTGCCACCATCCTTCATGGTTAAAAGCAATTCCGAAAGGTCAATTTTTGCACCTGAGAAGAAATTGCTCAAAAATGTAAGACTTTTTTGTCCAATCTCAGACTATAAAGTCCAGGTTCTTGGAAAAAGGCTATAATAGTAGTGAACTATTGAACAAGTGGCTTCTAGAACTACAGAGGACTTGGTGGCCCATAAGGGACAGGCATCTAATTTTGAAAAATATAATTGGGCATTCCTTACTTCTTATTCACAAAAACATGAATTAGTTAAAAATATTAAAAAAAAACACTGGAGGGTTTTGCAAAATGATTCTGTTCTAGGTCCTCTGATTCCAGCAAAACCTGATGTCTTCTTTAGAGGAGCCCCATCTTTGAGAAATATTGTGGCCCCTAACATCATCGAACCTCCGAAAAAAATGAATATTTTCCAAGAATTGAAACGTTTCTATCCTGGCTGCAGATGCGAAGTTTGTAGGATAAATGCATTTAGGTGTAGGAAAATTAACTTCTTTTCATCTAATCAGACTAACAAAACCTAGAAAATGCATTATTTGATTACATGCGACACTAAAAATGTGTACATGATAATTTGTGGCTACCAGTATGTCGGTAGGACAACAGGGAAATTACAAGCCCATTTAAAAGAGCATATTTCAAACATTAGGGCAGGTGTTGTAAATCACAGTGTGCCTACATTTTGCCAGATGCCATGGTACTACCTTTTTGGCCATTGATAAATTTTCTCCACATTGGAGAGGCCGTAATACCAGGAGGGAAATTTCTCACTTAGAAACTAAGTGGATTAACAGCCTGAAGATTTATGCACTGCATGAACGTTGATTGGGACATGAATTGCTTTATTAATAATAGCTGACCTACCATTTTTTCCCTTGATGGTATTAATAATTACTCTGTATATGCACTCTGCATTCACCAATGGGTGAGGCATTGGTGGTTTTTTGGCCTATGGATGTGGTTTAAACAAGTTTCATCAAAGAGAGGACAGCGTCGGAGGACTGAATTACACATCGTACACCACGCAAGACGCTTTTAAATGCCTGCTAATAACCAGGCAACCAACACAGACAGTGAAGTGCTTGTTATTGTAACGCAGCACATCTGAAAGAAGAGAAATTGTGGATGATTTGTTTCCTTTGGACTTTCTTGTTTCACATATATTTTTCTTTTTTAGCCCTTGTGAATGGGCTCTTAAGGAAACATATTTATTTATTTATTTATTTACATATTTGGTGTGATTTTTTTTTTATACATATTTTTTCACCTATTAAGTTTGATGTCATTATATTGATTTATTTTTGTGCTTTCACAATATTGAGTTCAATTTTGTAGCACTGCTTTATATATTTATCACAATTCTTGCATCTAGTGTCACAGATTCCTTAAGCGGCTGTTTATTTGTAATTTATTTGTTTTAGCGTGGATATCCTATATGATTTTTAATGTTTGGTGAATGCCACATTCACTGCTTTGTAAATATACCCCTAGAATAGAGACAAAAGGTTATCATTTTTTTATAATGTAATATTTAATTATGTAGCATATCAGTGATCTTAATGTACTTTTTGTAAAGTGATTGGAACTACTATTTTCACCCATGAGAGTTCAATTTGTTTATTGTAATAAATGTATAGATTACATAGCATTTGAAATTAATGTGTTAAGTGTCCCATTACAGCTTTTTAAAACATTATGTCATATAGGATTACCAGTGTATTGCAGTCCTTCCTCTAAATTACTTTACAAGGTTTCCAAAGTGTTTATTATGCATTTCACATGACATACACGATGACTGAATTAACTAGAAACACTTTTTAAGCTGTGAATCAAGTCTGTAACTTAAAGACCTGAATGGTACAGCCAAACACTTGCACTTCATTTATATGGATAGTGTTATACTAAAATCAACATGTAATATCCATGGTGTAATACTCTTGTTACCACAAAGCAAGTATTTTATAATACTTTGGTGGCATAATATTTTTTCTATGCTTGTAATATTTTTTAAAAAGTCAATCATTTATTGAAATAAATGTAAAAAAATGTAATCTCTTATTAATAATTATCACACTGTTTGGTTCATTACTGCTTCTCTATTGCCAAACTTCTTATAGGGCGTACACACGGTCGGACTTTGTTCGGACATTCCGACAACAAAATCCTAGGATTTCTTCTGACGGATGTTGGCTCAAACTTGTCTTGCATACACACGGTCACACAAAGTTGTCGGAAAATCCGATCGCTCTAAACGCAGTGACGTAAAACATGTACGTCGGGACTATAAATGGGGCAGTGGCCAATAGCTTTCATCTCTTTATTTATTCTGAGCATGCGTGGCACTTTGTCCGTCGGATTTGTGTACACACGATCGGAATTTCCGACAACGGATTTTGTTGTCGGAAAATTTTATCTCCTGCTGTCCAACTTTGTATGTCGGAAAATCCGATGGAAAATGTCCGATGGAGCCCACACACGGTCGGAATTTCCGACAACACGCTCCGATCAGACATTTTCCATCGGAAAATCCGACCGTGTGTACGGGGCATTACACTTTTTGTTTAACCACTTGACGACCGCCTCACGCCGATGTACGTCGGCAAAGTGGCACGGACAGGCAAAATCACGTACAGGGTACGTGATTTGCCTTCCGCGGGTGGGGGGTCCAATCGGACCCCCCCCCGGTGCCCGAGGCGGTCGTCTTTTGTCCAGCGGCGATCGGTGATGAGGGGGAGACCATCCGTTCGTGGCCCCCCCCTCGCGATCGCCGCCGGCCAATGAAAACACTCCTTTGCTGCTGTATGCTAAACAGCAGCAAAGGAAGTGATGTCATCTCCCCTCGGGTCGGTATTTTCCGTTCCGGCCCGAGGAGAGAAGACATCTATGTGAGTGCACCAACACACACACACACAGTAGAACATGCCAGGCACACAAAACACCCCGTTCCCCCCCCGATCGCCCCCCGATCCCCCCCCAATCACCCCCCCCCCCCCTGTCACAAACTGACACCAGCAGTTTTTTTTTTTTTTTTTTTTTTTTTTTCTGATTACTGCATAGTGTCAGTTTGTGACAGTTACAGTGTTGGGACAGTTAGTATTACCCCCCTTTAGGTCTAGGGTACCCCCCTAACCCCCCCTAATAAAGTTTTAACCCCTTGATCACCCCCTGTCACCAGTGTCACTAAGCGATCATTTTTCTGATCGCTGTATTAGTGTCGCTGGTGACGCTAGTTAGTGAGGTAAATATTTAGGTTCGCCGTCAGCGTTTTATAGCGTCAGGGACCCCCATATACTACCTAATAAATGTTTTAACCCCTTGATTGCCCCCTAGTTAACCCTTTCACCACTGATCACCGTATAACTGTTACGGGTGACGCTGGTTAGTTCGTTTATTTTTTATAGTGTCAGGGCACCCGCCGTTTATTACCAAATAAAGGTTTAGCCCCCTGATCGCCCGGCGGTGATATGCGTCGCCCCAGGCAGCGTCAGATTAGCGCCAGTACCGCTAACACCCACGCATGCAGCATACGCCTCCCTTAGTGGTATAGTATCTGATCGGATCAATATCTGATCCGATCAGATCTATACTGGCGTCCCCAGCAGTTTAGGGTTCCCAAAAACGCAGTGTTAGCGGGATCAGCCCAGATACCTGCTAGCACCTGCGTTTTGTGCCTCCGCCCAGCCCACCTAAGTGCAGTATCGATCGATCACTGTCACTTACAAAACACTAAACGCATAACTGCAGCGTTCGCAGAGTCAGGCCTGATCCCTGCGATCGCTAACAGTTTTTTTGGTAGCATTTTGGTGAACTGGCAAGCACCAGCCCCAGGCGTCAGGTTAGCGCCAGTACCGCTAACACCCACGCACGCAGCATACGCCTCCCTTAGTGGTATAGTATCTGAACGGATCAATATCTGATCCGATCAGATCTATACTAGCGTCCCCAGCAGTTTAGGGTTCCCAAAAACGCAGTGTTAGCGGAATCAGCCCAGATACCTGCTAGCACCTGCGTTTTGCCCCTCCGCCCGGCCCAGCCCAGCCCACCCAAGTGCAGTATCGATCGATCACTGACACTTACAAAACACTAAACGCATAACTGCAGCGTTCGCAGAGTCAGGCCTGATCCCTGCGATCGCTAACAGTTTTTTTTGTAGCGTTTTGGTGAACTGGCAAGCGCCAGCGGCCTAGTACACCCCGGTCGTAGTCAAACCAGCACTGCAGTAACACGTGGTGACGTGGCGAGTCCCATAAGTGCAGTTGAAGCTGGTGAGGTGGCAAGCACAAGTAGTGTCCCGCTGCCACCAAAAAGACAAACACAGGCCCATCGTGCCCATAGTGCCCTTCCTGCTGCATTCGCCAATCCTAATTGGGAACCCACCGCTTCTGCAGCGCCCGTACTTCCCCCATTCACATCCCCAACCAAATGCAGTCGGCTGCATGAGAGGCATTTTTATGTCCTCCCGAGTACCCCTACCCAACGAACCCCCCAAAAAAGATGTCGTGTCTGCAGCAAGCGCGGATATAGGCGTGACACCCGCTATTATTGTCCCTCCTGTCCTGACAATCCTGGTCTTTGCATTGGTGAATGTTTTGAACGCTACCATTCACTAGTTGAGTATTAGCGTAGGGTACAGCATTGCACAGACTAGGCACACTTTCACAGGGTCTCCCAAGATGCCATCGCATTTTGAGAGACCCGAACCTGGAACCGGTTACCGTTATAAAAGTTAGTTACAAAAAAAGTGTAAAAAAAAAAAAAAAATATGAAATAATAAAAAATAGTTGTTGTTTTATTGTTCTCTCTCTCTCTATTCTCTCTCTCTATTGTTCTGCTCTTTTTTACTGTATTCTATTCTGCAATGTTTTATTGTTATTGTTATTGTTATTGTTATTATGTTTTATCATGTTTGTTTTTCAGGTGTGTAATTATTTACACTTTACTGTGCTTTATTGTTAACCATTGTTAACCATTTTTTTGTCTTCAGGTACGCCATTCACGACTTTGAGTGGTTATACCAGAATGATGCCTGCAGGTTTAGGTATCATCTTGGTATCATTCTTTTCAGCCAGCGGTCGGCTTTCATGTAAAAGCAATCCTAGCGGCTAATTAGCCTCTAGACTGCTTTTACAAGCCGTGGGAGGGAATGCCCCCCCCCCCCCACCGTCTTCCGTGTTTTTCTCTGGCTCTCCTGTCTCAACAGGGAACCTGAGAATGCAGCCGGTGATTCAGCCAGCTGACCATAGAGCTGATCAGAGACCAGAGTGGCTCCAAACATCTCTATGGCCTAAGAAACCGGAAGCTACGAGTATTTCATGACTTAGATTTCGCCGGATGTAAATAGCGCCATTGGGAAATTGGGGAAGCATTTTATCACACCGATCTTGGTGTGGTCAGATGCTTTGAGGGCAGAGGAGAGATCTAGGGTCTAATAGACCACAATTTTTTCAAAAAAGAGTACCTGTCACTACCTATTGCTATCATAGGGGATATTTACATTCCCCGAGATAACAATAAAAATGATTAAAAAAAAAAATATGAAAGGAACAGTTTAAAAGTAAGATTAAAAAAGCAAAAAAATAATAAAGAAAAAAAAAAAAAAAACACCCCTGTCGCCCCCTGCTCTCGCGCTAAGGCGAACGCAAGCGGCGGTCTGTCGTCAAACATAAACAGCAATTGCACCATGCATGTGAGGTATCACCGCGAAGGCCAGATCGAGTGCAGTAATTTTTCCAGTAGACCTCCTCTGTAAATCTAAAGTGGTAACCTGTAAAGGCTTTTGAAGGCTTTTAAACATGTATTTATTTTGTTGCCACTGCACGTTTGTGCGCAATTTTAAAGCATGTCATGTTTGGTATCCATGTACTCGGCCTAAGATCATCTTTTTTATTACATCAAACATTTGGGCAATATAGTGTGTTTTAGTGCATTAAAATTAAAAAAAGTGTGTTTTTTCCCCAAAAAATGCGTTTGAAAAATCGCTGCGCAATTACTGTGTGAAAAAAAAAAATGAAACACCCACCATTTTAATCTGTAGGGCATTTGCTTTAAAAAAATATATAATGTTTGGGGGTTCAAAGTAATTTTTTTGCAAAAAAAAAAAACTTTTTCATGTAAACAATAAGTGTCAGAAAGGGCTTTGTCTTCAAGTGGTTAGAAGAGTGGGTGATGTGTGACATAAGCTTCTAAATGTTGTGCATAAAATGCCAGGACAGTTCAAAACCCCCCCAAATGACCCCATTTTGGAAAGTAGACACCCCAAGCTATTTGCTGAGAGGCATGTTGAGTCCATGGAATATTTTATATTGCGACACAAGTTGCGGGAAAGAGACAAATTTTTTTTTTTTTTTTTTTTTTTTTGCACAAAGTTGTCACTAAATGATATATTGCTCAAACATGCCATGGAAATATGTGAAATTACACCCCAAAATACATTCTGCTGCTTCTCCTGAGTACGGGGATACCACATGTGTGAGACTTTTTGGGAGCCTAGCCGCGTACGGGACCCCGAAAACCAAGCACCGCCTTCAGGCTTTCTAAGGGCGTGAATTTTTGATTTCACTCTTCACTGCCTATCACAGTTTCGGAGGCCATGGAATGCCCAGGTGGCACAAAACCCCCCCAAATGACCCCATTTTGGAAAGTAGACACCCCAAGCTATTTGCTGAGAGGTATAGTGAGTATTTTGCAGACCTCACTTTTTGTCACAAAGTTTTGAAAATTGAAAAAAGAAAAAAAAAAAATGTTTTTTCTTGTCTTTCTTCATTTTCAAAAACAAATGAGAGCTGCAAAATACTCACCATGCCTTTCAGCAAATAGCTTGGGGTGTCTACTTTCCAAAATGGGGTCATTTGGGGGGGTTTTGTGCCACCTGGGCATTCCATGGCCTCCGAAACTGTGATAGGCAGTAAAGAGTGAAATCAAAAATTTTCACCCTTAGAAATCCTGAAGGCAGTGATTGGTTTTCGGGGTCCAGTACGCGGCTAGGCTCCCAAAAAGTCCCACACATGTGGTATCCCCATACTCAGGAGAAGCAGCTAAATGTATTTTGGGGTGCAATTCCACATATGCCCATGGCCTGTGTGAGCAATATATCATTTAGTGACAACTTTATGAAAAAAAAAAAAAAAAGTGTCACTTTCCCGCAACTTGTGTCAAAATATAAAATATTCCATGGACTCAATATGCCTCTCAGCAAATAGCTTGGGGTGTCTACTTTCCAAAATGGTGTCATTTTGGGGGGTTTTGTGCCACCTGGGCATTCCATGGCCTCCGAAACTGTGATAGGCAGTGAAGAGTGAAAGCAAAAATTTACACCCTTAGAAATCCTGAAGGCGGTGATTGGTTTTCGGGGCCCCGTACGCGGCTAGGCTCCCAAAAAGTCCCACACATGTGGTATCCCCATACTCAGGAGAAGCAGCTAAATGTATTTTGGGGTGCAATTCCACATAGGCCCATGGCCTGTGTGAGCAATATATCATTTAGTGACGACTTTTTGTAAATATTTTTTTTTTTTTTTTTTTTTGTCATTTTTCAATCACTTGGGACAAAAAAAATAAATATTCAATGGGTTCAACATGCCTCTCAGCAATTTCCTTGGGGTGTCTACTTTCCAAAATGGGGTCATTTGGGGGGGTTTTGTACTGCCCTGCCATTTTAGCACCTCAAGAAATGACATAGGCAGTCATAAACTAAAAGCTGTGTAAATTCCAGAAAATGTACCCTAGTTTGTAGACGCTATAACTTTTGCGCAAACCAATAAATATACGCTTATTGACATTTTTTTTACCAAAGACATGTGGCCGAATACATTTTGGCCTAAATGTATGACTAAAATTTAGTTTATTGGATTTTTTTTATAACAAAAAGTAGAAAATATCATTTTTTTTCAAAATTTTCGGTCTTTTTCCGTTTATAGCGCAAAAAATAAAAACCGCAGAGGTGATCAAATACCATCAAAAGAAAGCTCTATTTGTGGGAAGAAAAGGACGCAAATTTCGTTTGGGTACAGCATTGCATGACCGCGCAATTAGCAGTTAAAGCGACGCAGTGCCAAATTGGAAAAAGACCTCTGGTCCTTAGGCAGCATAATGGTCCGGGGCTCAAGTGGTTAAGGTGGAAAAAAGCTAGGAAATGTTATCATTTTTTTTTCGTAGTTTCTAGACTCTTATCATTTCTGCAGTATTTCTAAGGTAACGTGTTTTGTAAATGGATTACAATTGATTTTTTGTAAAATCACTCCAGTACTAAATAAACCTAAACATTGTGTATAATAAGTTTATCCTTCCCTTTAAGGCCTCCTTCACATAGCCAAATCAGTCATTGTTTGGCAAGTATACTGCAAATATCTGTTTCTGGCAGCCCAGGTGTTTGCAGACAGCCACAGCCAGGAAGCCTAAATAAATCAATAGCAGGCTGATTGTCCTGTAAGTGTGTCTGCATATTAGTGGTTACACATGTGGTTATGGACAGCTGATGATTCCTGGACACATCCCACATGACGTCACTAATAAAATATAGTAATGTCCATATTTGGTCAGTTGTGTCAGTCGAGATCCCCCCCCACCCCTCTGTTCACATTCTGCTGCTGGCTGTCATTTACGTTTAGCCTGCATTGTCAGTGTATTTTTGCTTCAATGGCTCAGCAGGCACTGATCATCATGATTGATGTGGATCTATGTTGCTGGTCAATATGATTGATGATGAATTGACATACTGGAACATACAGCATTTTTGAGTTTTTTGTAATAAAGGACTTAAATATTCCTTTAAATATTTAAATGTTAAATATGTGTGTTTACTCATTTATATGGGGGGGCAGTATCTGAGAGCCTCCCTGGCAAAGAACCTTGTCATTAAGTCGATGGGGGCAAGGGCTGCTTCCGCACATCCCTGGCTGGTAGGTGTGATGAACTGTGGGCAGGTTTATCAGAATGTGGGAGCCATCTATAAAATAAGAAGGGAATTGCACTGTAAAAAAACACATACATGCATAAACACAGACGCCAGCAGAGAAGGTCTTCCACCATTCACTTCCTCTGCATCTCTGCCAAATGATGTCTTCCAACGCAGAGTGTGGCAGAGGAAACAAGTAATGGAAGCTTTCCTCTCCTTGCTGCTGTATTTACAAATGACAGCAGTAATCAGGTGAGCTGTCAAAACATGTGTGGGCCCCCCAATCGAGGTCTGGATGGGGTCAGGCTAAGCGGCAGCTGCTGAAAAATTATTGTTACCTTACCAGCAATCCAAGTCCATCTACAATTAAGTCCAGGTATCTTTTTTTTCAGTAGTTCCTCAGGTAATTGTTTTGAAGTCTGTAGAACAGGTAGGAATAGTTGTTGACCCATAACAATGACAAAACAATCCAGTGGTAACAATATAGTAGGACCCTTTCAGAATTGTTCTTTTAAAATATTTTCATTACCAAATCTGAGCTATGATTTAGCTGACAGTTTTAAAATGTTATATATCATAGGCCATTTAAATTACTCAAATGTGGGTAATGTATAACAGTTAACAGATAGACAAATCAGCAGTACAGCATGCTCATTTTTTTTTACAATTATATTTGCAGACTTTCATGGTCCATCTGAGTTTTACGTATGACCCTTGATTTTTTTGTGGTGAGATCTCATTTTTTCCATACGCCATAATGTATATTTCCTATGCCGCCAAGCCTGATTCTGTAAGTCATGCTGTACGTTTACTATTCCTCACCACCCCATTCTGTACGCCATGCTGTGTATTCCTTTTGCCACAACACCTAATTTTGCATACCATGCTGTACCTTTCTCATTCTGCAACACCTCATACTGTATACTGTGTTGTACCTTCCCTATGGAATTCCATATAACATTCCATATAACATGCTGTAATTTTTTTATTTCACACAACCTCACCAAGAATGCCAAACGGTACGTTCCTTATTCCCACCACCTCTTTTCATATACCATGTTGTGTGTTCCCTAATTTGTACCACCTCACTACATATGCTATGCTGTATTTTCTTTATTCTGCACTGCCTCATTCTGTATGCCATTCTGTACATTGCCTATTCCATGTTGGCTCATCCTTTAAGCCTTGTACATTATATATTCCATACTGTCTGATTTTGTAAGCTATGCTGTAAATCCTCTTTTCTGCACTGTTTGACTCTTTGCAGCATGCCATACATTGTGTATTTTATATTGCCTCTATGAATACGCTGTGCTGTTTATTCCACACTAACCCATTCTGTATTCTGTGCTGTACACAGGTCTGTCACTTATCTCATTATCACTGATGCGTCCTCTGTAGTCCTGTGTCACTTGCCATGTCAATTAGAGCCTTGTATAAAAGTTTTTCTTTTTTACTTTTGTTTTGGAGTTCTGTGATCTCTAGTTACTTCTCTGACTCTTATGTTTGTACTATATTTCAGCAATGCATTTAGCTGTATGCCTGGAGTTCAGTTTAAATAAAGAATAAATAAAGCAGGAGACAGGAGGTATACCATCCACTTATTAGAGCTTGGAGCACACTAATAAGGCGTACACACGGTCGGACTTTGTTCGGACATTCCGACAACAAAAAGGATTTTTTCCACGGATGTTGGCTCAAACTTGTTTTGTCTACACACGATCGCACAAAGTTGTCTGAAAATCCGATCGTTCTAAACGCGGTGACGTAAAACACGTAGGTCGGGACTATAAACGGGGCAGTGGCCAATAGCTTTCATCTCTTTATTTATTCTGAGCATGCGTGGCACTTTGTCCGTCGGATTTGTGTACACACGATCGGAATTTCCGACAACGGATTTTGTTGTCGGAAAATTTTATCTCCTGCTCTCCAACTTTGTGTGTCGGAAAATCCGATGGAAAATGTCCGATGGAGCCCACACACGGTCGGAATTTCTGACAACACGCTCCGATCGGACATTTTCCATCGGAAAATCCGACCGTGTGTACGGGGCATAAGTCTTGCAACCCTTCATTGCTGTAACGCAATCTCTTGGCAGCTGGAGAAAAGCTGTGCTAAAATTTATTTCCCAAAAAAAACAACATATTTATTTACAAATTGAACCTGATGGCTTTTCTAGTTGTATAATGCAGTGTAATAAGTTTAGCATCTCTTTAAGAAGAACACTCTGTAATCATACTCTGCTATTGTTCACTAATCCAAAATTAATATATTTTAATCCCTGGGTTTTCCTTGTTTCTCTTTAATTGTGTTCAGCGGTGTGTAGAAAGTTTAGTTGTGGCATAATTAAAGTTAGATGTCCCACTGGCTTTAATTACATGTCTTTGATGAAGCACTTTGTACTTCCCTTCCCGTTCTAATAATAATTTTAACATAGAACATCTTGATCATGATTTACCGTAGTACAGCTTGATCAAGATTTAATGAAACTTTGATAAAGGCCTCTTTTAAAAAAAAAGTGACAATTTGTTTGCCAATGTGATTGATTTTTATAGGTAATAAGAATGACGGATTGCTTACATCAAAATTGAATTCAAGCTTATCTGCCCTTTTTTGAACTGGTAACACCGCCTATTCACTGTCTAACATCTAAAACAGAAACATGCCATATCCCTGGCTATACAGACTTGTTGGGCTGGGTGAATCACAAAATGTTTAAAGGAGAAATACAGCCAAAGATTGTTTGGCTGTACTCCTCCTGTGGAACGTAGGAGTGCAGCCCGTTCTGCACCCCTGTGACCCGTTTTTCAGCAGACAGTGGGCTGAAGCCTGCTTTTGGCTGATGTCACAGAGCCAGTTCAGGCTTGGGCAAGATTGTGACAATGGAGCCGGGATCCGCCCACATGCCTGGACCAGCACTCAGCTCAGCCTCTCAATGAGCCGCTCAGAGCCTGACCCGGCCGTTCCCACCCCCTCCACAGCCCAGCGCTCCAGTGAGCATGGGGGAGCAGAGCAGAGAACTGTGACTGTAAGTCACCAGCTCTTTGCTCATGGAGCTGTGATAATCAAGCAATCAGCGGTGTTTGATCGCTTGGTCTCAGTGTTAGAGCTGACAGGGGACAGATGCAGCATTGGACCTATGCTGCACTCACCTAGGTAAGTATGATTCTGAAAAAAAACTAAATCCCATACTTCTCTTTTAAAGTACTTTGTTGTGTGTATATATATATATATATATATATATATATATATATATATATATATATATATATATATATATATATATATTATATATTATATATATACATATATTTCAATGTGTTGGAGCTAATACAGTGAGATAACAAGGGGTTAATGTTCTGCTATTATCTTATAAGTAAAGCTGGCAATATGATAATAGATTTTTTTATTTAGCCAAAATAAAAAAGATTCTTCCATCCAAACTATACAGTGCAGCTAGATGAATATCCCACTGAGGCTATTGCATTCTGATAGCCAGTTCTGTCAGAATACAGTGGACACTGCCAAACAGTGATTGCAGCTGATTGGCTGCAGTCACTGTTCAACCAAAAATCTCCCTTTATTTTCAGATCAAAGGATGTCGGGTGTTAGGGTGATAACAAAGCCATCCACTTCTCATATCTTGGGTGGTTTATCAAAAATCGGACAAAAATTGATCAGTGTTTGGCCAGCTTAACCAAGCCGTTAGCCTTCAAATGTCAAATTTCTGAAAAGAAATTGCTAGAATTTATTAATAATTAATATATTTATTTATTTTCAGCACAACTCTCAAACTCAATAAAATGAATAAGAATGCATATAGTTTAGATTATACTTCTGTGTAGTATTTAACTATCGATTCAGAAAAGCATAGATTGCATATCATTGTATATCACCATTCATCAGAATTTAACAAACTTCATGCATGGAAGTTACAACAGGCTCTCATTCTTGAGAGTATGAATAAAGTTTAAGAGAGGCACCAGGCTTCAGTATAATAGCTAAAGAACAGAAAAGCTTACGTTACGCACTTTAAATAAAGATTTGAACTTTCCTCAACTTGGTTACCACTTGCAATGCCCCAATAAGCACATTTATGAATTTGCTGCTCTGCACACCATGTTTTCAATAATCAGTCCAGCCAGTAAAAGCTGCCAATTGTTAACTCTATCTCTAATATTGAGTGCCATTAATCTTTTTATACTGTATATCTTTATAACTGCAGGCTAAACTCATAACACAATTTGTAAAAAAATAAACTTTCAAACTCCAGGCTTGTATACTGTGGTTGAGTGTTAGTTTCAGTAACAGCTAAGGCCTCTTGCACACTGCAACTTGAAAACTGAGGTAAAATACAACCCATTTATTGTAATGTACCTATGCACACAGGCACGTAAACAAGCACTGTGCATTCTTCAGTAAAAAAATAAAATAGAAAAATCAGCTTTTTTGGTCAGTAATTTACCTTTCATGAGCGCAAATACGCACAAATGCGCACAAATGCACGCTAATTCCCGCTTACATATTATACGGAACGAGAATGCGAGAATAAGTTTTGGTGCATTTGTGAGAAAATGAGGTAGTGTACGTGAAAATGTGCAAACGCATATATGTGAAAATGCGTCTAAATACGTGCAAATACATACCAAAAAAAAAAGTCTGAAAAAGTAGATGCTCAAACAGGAGTATCATGTGCAAGAGGCCAAATAAGGCACATTAGTATAACACATTTGGTGCAGAGTGGCAGGCATTCAGTATTGTAAAGTGTAAAACAATATAAAGAATAAAAATACATTTATAAATATTTGTGCATACACCCAATTCTTTATTTGCAACTAAATGGCAAAGATTTCTAATCTGAATAAACAAGTGATAATAGGGTTTATAGTAACCAAACTTTGACACAGAGCCAGACCACATCTGAAAGTTCTCACCTTGCATTCTGTTCTCAAATGCGTCATGCAACTACAATGAGAAAACCACACAATGCTTAACTTGCACTGCTTCAACAATCTTGCAAGAGAAAAATGATTATTTCCATAAACATAAAATAGTTTTGCAACATGGACATTTGGAACATACCAATACTTCTGGAAACCTAAAGTTGACCTGAACTAAAAAAAATTATTAGATTACTGTACCAGTCATCAGGGATGCTAAACAATAACTCCACTGAAATGGTGCCTCTACATAGAGAGGCATATCCAGGCATGGTAGGTCAACAATAGGGAAAGATATATGTGGGGTAACCACATGAAATACTTAAAACTAGTCATCTGCCCTCAGCATGCCTTTTTTTAGGCACAGCTTTCAGAGTTACATAGTTTATGTAAGTTCTAAGTGTCATTCAAAAGATCACCAATAAAGTGCCAACAAGAGAGAACAGCTATGCCATGGAAATTTTTATGAACAGCACCAAGGAGGATTAAAACAGAGTCTAGTGTGAATAATCTGATGTGTCAAATGTACTTCAATTAGACTCTTTAGCATCCTTATGTCTTTGAGAAGGTATATTTAAAGTGATATTAAAGGCGGATTTTTTTTTCAAATAACCAACATGTCTTACTTACCTGCTCTGTGCAACGGTTTTGCACAGAACAGCCCTAATCCTCCTCTTCTCGGGACCCCCGCTGGCGCTCCCGGCCCCACCCTCCTGCCGAGCGCCGAGAATGCATGAAGGTAAAAAACCCTTGATGTGGAGCTGTGCCTCACTGTGTAGTTTTAGTGTAGGCTACTCTCCTGGCCAGAAGGATCTTTTATTTATATGGGAACCATGTAATTGCCCGCATAGTATGTGTGATTTATTACAGATTTAAACAAACACCTGGCTTACAAACACATGGCTTCTTATCAACATACTGGAGAACGTGGGGAATGGCTGGCGGTGTACCTCTGTGAGGAATCAGTACCCGAGAGCTTCATTAACGGCAAAGGTGTAATATATTGGTCTATGAGAGTGTTCTGAGTCCCATGAAGGTTATGGGGGAGACTTGTGTACTGTGTTCAGGTGTCTGTCATCCTTCGTACATACAGTATGTTTATCTTCCACAAGTTCCTGAGGAAGCAGTATAGTAGTGCTGTAATTTGAGTTGAACCTCTCCCTCACCTCATTGAAGTATTCAGCAATCAAGGAGAAGTAAAAAAGTTATAGCTCCATTATATATGTTTGTATTTGGCTGACTGGCACTGGTACTGGTGAGGGGTTTTAGGGCAGTGTATATGTGGAGAATGTTTTCTAGGACTAATAACAGACAGATGCAATTAAATGTTAATATGTGTATGTTGTATACTTTTTAATCAATTTTTCTACATGATGAATTCAAGTACTGGTTTTAAATCTTTAAATATGGTGTGTGAATCCTTTTACAGTAGCACCTGAAAAATCTGATTGTTCATAAATGTTTGCATAGTTACTCTTACAATAGGAATGTAATGTAATTGGCCCAGTGTAACTTGTCTGGTTGGACTGATTATTGGTATTAAAACTGAACTCCAGGAAACCTAAAAATCTTCCCGTATGGTGGGACTGCCCCTGCACTGGAAGGGTAAACATTTAGGTCTAGAGGACTTAGGAAAGCAAATTTCCTTATCAAATCCTTAGCTCCTGCCAGCTCCTCTGTGCTGCTAGACCAGTCCCCGTAGCCTCTTTTCCTCTATGCTCCAGTGATCTAAGATCCTCTCACATCATCAAGACCATTGCGGGTCCATAACCCTTCACTGGATGTGAGGATACTGAAGAACAGTCCACCATAGGAAAAAGGGGAGTGTCATTTATGCATAAAATCATAAAATTAGGTATGCTTATTACTTGGAATTAAAGCAGACATGCTACACTACTAGCAAATACTAGTGCAAAAACAAATATTGTATATGTGTGATTGTTGTTCTCATACGTTGTCAGTCATGAACAAAAAAAGTGGCAACAGTGCAAACTCAAACAAGTGTTTTAGTGAGTTTTGGTGAGTATCCCCAGTGGTCCACAGATCTTAACACAGCAAGATCTACATGCTGTTACACAGCAATAATATCTCTCTGGTAGGGATGAGCTTCGAGTCGAACCCATGTTTGTCGTCGAATTTTGAACGTTATGGGCTGTTCGCCCCAAATTCGAGTGGCGCGTCATGGCCCATAATTCACTGCGGCATCACAGTGCAATGCTGGCTGATGATTGGCCAAGCATGCACTATGACCCGCATGCTTAACCAATCACAGCGCCGTCTGTACAGAGATCCGTAATTGGCCAAAGCCAGGGTGGCTTGGCCAATTATGCCCCACACTATATAAGGCCGCCTGCGTGGCAGACTTGTGTAGTGTGTTGCGGTGGCGGCGGAGATATAGACAGAGAAACAGTATCATTTGATTTAAGTTAGATAGAGTAGGCAGGCGAGTTAGCTGGACTTACAGTGTATTGTGTATATATATATATATGCATCCTAGGTGTTGTGTATATATATATATATATATATATATATATATATACACACTGTATTCAGTTTAGCTAGATCCGTTCTTGTTATTCTCTTCCTACTGACAGGCAGGCAGGTGTTTTTACAGAATTTACAGCTACCTGAAGAAAATTGCTGGTGTTCTTCTGATCCTATTAGTCCTATTAGCTACAGTATTTACAGTTAGTGTAGTGCGTCCTCTGCTCAGTGTGCACCTAAAGCCACCTGAAGAAAATTGGTGGTGTTCTTCTGATCCTATTAGTATCACAGGCAGCTGCAGTATTTACAGTTAGTGTAGTGCGTCCTCTGCACAGTGTGCACCTAAAGCTACCTGAAGAAAATTGGTGGTGTTCTTCTGATCGTATTAGTACTGCAGGCAGCTGCAGTATTTACAGTTAGTGCAGTGTGTCCTCTGCACAGTGTGCACCTAAAGCTACCTGAAGAAAATTGGTGGTGTTCTTCTGATCCTATTAGTACTGCAGGCAGCTGCAGTATTTACAGTTAGTGTAGTGTGTCCTCTGCACAGTGTGCACCTAAAGCTGCCTGAAGAAAATTGGTGGTGTTCTTCTGATCCTATTAGTACCCTAGGTAGCTGCAGTATTTACAGTTAGTGTAGTGCGTCCTCTGCACAGTTTGCACCTAAAGCTACCTGAAGAAAATTGGTGGTGTTCTTCTGATCCTATTATTACTGCAGGCAGCTGCAGTATTTACAGTTAGTGTAGTGCATCCTCTGCACAGTGTGCACCTAAAGCTACATGAAGACAATTGCTGTTGTTCTGATCCTATTAGTACCACAGGCAAGCAGCTGCAGTATTCACAGTTAGTGTAGTGCGTCCTCTGCACAGTGTGCACCTAAAGCTACCTGAAGACAATTGCTGTTGTTCTGATCCTATTAATACCACAGGCAGGCAGCTGCAGTATTTACAGTTAGTGTACTGCGTCCTCTGCACAGTGTGCACCTAAAGCTACCTGAAGACAATTGCTGTTGTTCTGATCCTATTAGTACCACAGGCAAGCAGCTGCAGTATTTACAGTTAGTGTAGTGCGTCCTCTGCAGAGTGTGCACCTAAAGCTACCTGAAGACAATTGCTTTTGTTCTGATCTCATTAATACCACAGGCAGGCAGCTGCAGTATTTACAGTTAGTGTACTGTGCCCGCTGCACAGTGTGCACCTAAAGCTACCTAAAGAAAATTGCTGTTCTTCTGATCCTATTAATACCACAGGCAGGCAGCGACAGTATTTACAGTTAGTGTACTCTGGCCTCTGCACAGTGTGCACCTAAAGCTACCTGAAGTAAATTGGTGGTGTTCTTCTGATCCTATTAGTACTGCAGACAGCTACAGTATTTACAGTTAGTGTAGTGTGTCCTCTGCACAGTGTGCACCTAAAGTTCCCTGAAGAAAATTGGTTGTGTTCTTCTGATCCTATTAGTACCGCAGGCAGCTAAAGTATTTACAGTTAGTGTAGTGTGTCCTCTGCACAGTGTGCACCTAAAGCTACCTGAAGAAATTTGGTGGTGTTCTTCTGATCCTATTAGTACCGCAGGCAGCTGCAGTATTTACAGTTAGTGTAGTACGTCCTCTGCACAGTTTGCACCTAAAGCTACCTGAAGGAAATTGGTGGTGTTCTACTGATCCTATTAGTACTGCAGGCAGCTGCAGTATTTACAGCTAGTGTAGAGCATCCTCTGCACAGTGTGCACCTAAAGCTACATGAAGACAATTGCTGTTGTTCTGATCCTATTAATACCACAGGCAGGCAGCTGCAGTATTTACAGTTAGTGTACTGCGCTCTCTGCACAGTGTGCACCTAAAGCTACCTGAAGACAATTGCCATTGTTCTGATCCTATTAGTACCACCGGCAAGCAGCTGCAGTATTTACAGTTAGTGTAGTGCGTCCTCTGCACAGTGTGCTCCTACAGCTACCTGAAGACAATTGCTGTTGTTCTGATCCTATTAATACCACAGGCAGGCAGCTGCAGTATTTACAGTTAGTGTACTGTGCCCGCTGCACAGTGTGCACCTAAAGCTACCTGAAGAAAATTGCTGTTGTTCTGATGCTATTAATACCACAGGCAGGCAGCGACAGTATTTACAGTTAGTGTACTCTGTCCTCTGCACAGTGTGCACCTAAAGCTACCTGAAGTAAATTGGTTGTGTTCTTCTGATCCTATTAGTAACGCAGGCAGCTGCAGTATTTACAGTTAGTGTAGTACGTCCTCTGCACAGTTTGCACCTAAAGCTACCTGAAGAAAATTGGTGGTGTTCTTCTGATCCTATTAGTACTGCAGGCAGCTGCAGTATTTACAGTTAGTGTAGAGCATCCTCTGCACAGTGTGCACCTAAAGCTACATGAAGACAATTGCTGTTGTTCTGATCCTATTAGTACCACCGGCAAGCAGCTGCAGTATTTACAGTTAGTGTAGTGCGTCCTCTGCACAGTGTGCACCTAAAGCTACCTGAAGACAATTGCCGTTGTTCTGATCCTATTAGTACCACAGGAAAGCAGCTGCAGTATTTACAGTTAGTGTAGTGCGTCCTCTGCACAGTGTGCACCTAAAGCTACCTGAAGACAATTGCTGTTGTTCTGAACCTATTAATACCACAGGCAGGCAGCTGCAGTATTTACAGTTAGTGTACTGTGTCCTCTGCACAGTGTGCACCTAAAGCTACCTGAAAAAAATTGGTTGTGTTCTTCTGATCCTATTAATACCACAGGCAGGCAGCGACAGTATTTACAGTTAGTGTACTGTGTCCTCTGCACAGTGTGCACCTAAAGCTACCTGAAGAAAATTGGTGGTGTTGTTCTGATCCTATTAGTACCACAGGCAGGCAGCTGCAGTATTTACAGTTAGTGTACTGCGTCCTCTGCACAGTGTGCACCTAAAGCTACCTGAAGACAATTGCTGTTGTTCTGATCCTGAAACTATGACAACCCCATATCGGGGCTTTAAAGCAGCCAATAAAATTCAGCAAGGGTAGTCAAAAAAGGTTGATTTTATTAGTACAAAAATTTGTATAAAAATAGATAAATAGCTTCTGACAATTCAAGTCAGGACATGAACTGAATACAGCATAAAGTGGACAACCCATCCTCTGAAGAAGACCCAGTGAGGGTCGAAACGCGTCAGGATTAATATATAATATTCTTGTTGTCCTATATACTGTACTGTACATTGCTCCTATTCACAGGCCCTGTTTTTTGCAATGTCATAAGTAGGGATGAGCCGAACACCCCCCTGTTCGGTTCGCACCAGAACATGCGAACAGGAAAAAAGTTCGCTCGAACACGCGAACACCGTTAAAGTCTATGGGACACGAACATGAATAATCAAAAGTGCTAATTTTAAAGGCTTATATGCAAGTTATTGTCATAAAAAGTGTTTGGGGACCTGGGTCCTGCCCCAGGGGACATGGATCAATGCAAAAAAAAAGTTTTAAAAACGGCCGTTTTTTCAGGAGCAGTGATTTTAATAATGCTTAAAGTCAAACAATAAAAGTGTAATATCCCTTTAAATTTCGTACCTGGGGGGTGTCTATAGTATGCCTGTAAAGGGGCGCATGTTTCCTGTGTTTAGAACAGTCTGACAGCAAAATGACATTTGGAAGGAAAAAACACATTTAAAACTACCCGCGGCTATTGCATTGCCGACAATACACATAGAAGTTCATTGATAAAAACGGCATGGGAATTCCCCCCAGGGAAACCCCGAACCAAAATTTAAAAAAAAAAAATGACGTGGGGGGGTCCCCCTAAATTCCATACCAGGCCCTTCAGGTCTGGTATGGATATTAAGGGGAACCCCGGCCAAAATTTAAAAAAAAAAATGACGTGGGGTTCCCCCTAAATTCCATACCAGACCCGGTGGTTGTGGGGGTCTGCGGGTGGGGGGCTTATCGGAATCTGGAAGCCCCCTTTAACAAGGGGACCCCCAGATCCCGGCCCCCCCCCTGTGTGAAATGGTAAGGGGGTACTTACCCCTACCATTTCACTAAAAAACTGTCAAAATAGTTAAAAATGACAAGAGACAGTTTTTGACAATTCCTTTATTTAAATGCTTCTTCTATCTTCCTTCATCTTCTTCTTCTTCTGGTTCTTCTGACTCTTCTGGTTCTTCCTCCGGCGTTCTCGTCCAGCATCTTCTCCGCGGCGTCTTCTATCTTCTTCTCCTCGGGCCGCTCCGCACCCATGGCATGAGGGGAGGCTCCCGCTCTTCTCTTCATCTTCTTCTTCATCCTCTTCTCTTCTTCATCTTCTTCATCTTCATCTTCTCTTCTTTTCTTCTCCGGGCCGCTCCGCATCCATGCATGAAGGGAGGCTCCCGCTGTGTGACGGCGTCTCCTCGTCTGACGGTTCTTAAATAACGGGGGGCGGGGCCACCCGGTGACCCCGCCCCCCTCTGACGCACGGTGACTTGACGGGACTTCCCTGTGACGTCACGGGGAATGCCACAGGGAAGTCCCGTCATGTCCCGTGCGTCAGAGGGGGGCGGGGTCACCGGGTGGCCCCACCCCCCGTTATTTAAGAACCGTCAGACGAGGAGACGCCGTCACACAGCGGGAGCCTCCCTCCATGCATGGATGCGGAGCGGCCCGCAGAAGAAAAGAAGAGAAGATGAAGATGAAGAAGATGAAGAAGAGAAGAGGATGAAGAAGAAGATGAAGAGAAGAGCGGGAGCCTCCCCTCATGCCATGGGTGCGGAGCGGCCCGAGGAGATGAAGATAGAAGACGCCGCGGAGAAGATGCTGGACGAGAACGCCAGAGGAAGAACCAGAAGAGCCAGAAGAACCAGAAGAAGAAGAAGATGATGAAGGAAGATAGAAGAAGCATTTAAATAAAGGAATTGTCAAAAACTGTCTCTTGTCATTTTTAACTATTTTGACAGTTTTTTAGTGAAATGGTAGGGGTAAGTACCCCCTTACCATTTCACACAGGGGGGGGGCCGGGATCTGGGGGTCCCCTTGTTAAAGGGGGCTTCCAGATTCCGATAAGCCCCCCGCCCGCAGACCCCCACAACCACCGGCCACGGTTGTGGGGATGAGGCCCTTGTCCTCATCAACATGGGGACAAGGTGTTTTGGGGGGCTACCCCAAAGCACCCTCCCAATGTTGAGGGCATGTGGCCTGGTACGGTTCAGGAGGGGGGGGGCCGCACTCTCGTCCCCCCCTCTTTTCCTGTGGCCTGCCAGGTTGCGTGCTCGGATAAGGGTCTGGTATGGAATTTAGGGGGAACCCCACGTCATTTTTTTTTTTTTATTTTGGCCGGGGTTCCCCTTAATATCCATACCAGACCTGAAGGGCCTGGTATGGAATTTAGGGGGACCCCCCCCCCACGTCATTTTTTTTTTTTTTAATTTTGGTTCGGGGTTTCCCTGGGGGAATTCCCATGCCGTTTTTATCAATGAACTTCTATGTGTATTGTCGGCAATGCAATAGCCGCGGGTAGTTTTAAATGTGTTTTTTCCTTCCAAATGTCATTTTGCTGTCAGACTGTTCTAAACACGGGAAACATGCGCCCCTTTACAGGCATACTATAGACACCCCCCAGGTACGAAATTTAAAGGGATATTACACTTTTATTGTTTGACTTTAAGCATTATTAAAATCACTGCTCCTGAAAAAACGTCCGTTTTTAAAACTTTTTTTTGCATTGATACATGTCCCCTGGGGCAGGACCCGGGTCCCCAAACACTTTTTATGACAATAACTTGCATATAAGCCTTTAAAATTAGCACTTTTGATTTCTCCCATAGACTTTTAAAGGGTGTTCCGCGGCATTCGAATTTGCCGCGAACACCCCAAATTGTTCGGTGTTCGGCGAACTTGCGAACAGCTAATGTTCGAGTCGAACATGAGTTCGACTCGAACTCGAAGCTCATCCCTAGTCATAAGGATTCAACATTTGAAGAAACCTTGGCTGTTTCATAATACATTGTACTTTGTATTGCTCCTAACCACAAATATTGTTTGTTGCAATCTTTATGCTGTATTCAGTTCATGTCCTGACTTGAATTGTCAGAAGCTATTTATCTATTTTTATACAAATTTTTGTACTAATAAAATCAACCTTTTTTGACTACCCTTGCTGAATTTTATTGGCTGCTTTAAAGCCCCGATAGGGGGTTGTCGTAGTTTCTTTATGCACTTTATGGGGTGCGCAGCCCATTTGTCTACACTCCTATGAGTGTCCCTCGCTGTCCGTTGTTCTGATCCTATTAATACCACAGGCAGCTGCAGTATTTACAGTTAGTGTACTGTGTCCTTTGCACAGTGTGCACCTAAAGCTACCTGAAGACAATTGCTGGTGTTCTCATACTAATAATACTACAGGCAGGCAGTTGATTCTGCTAGCTGCAGTATCAGTACATATATACATCCCAGCTTTGTGCAGCTACATCTCACTGCAGGCCATTCGTATGTCTGGAAGGCCAACAAGGAGAGGCAGACAGTCACAAGCCAATAAAAGAGGGCAAGCAGGCTCTGTGTCTAGAGGTAACAGTGCTGGTCATGGAGACGGTGCATCCTCATCAGCACTTGGCCGTGGGACACACTTGGCCTTTTTTTCGGCAGCTGGCCGTGTTGAGCCGCAACATGCGGAAGACTTGGTAGAGTGGATGACCAAGCCGTCCTCATCCTCCTCATTCTCTCTCACTCAGGCTCAGGGTACTTTGTCTGGCAAAGCATCTGCCAATGTGGCCTCTTCCCTCAGCTCAATGGCTTCAGTCACTCCTTCCCTAACCACACCATGTGCTCCTGAGGAGTCCCCCGAACTGTTTGACCACAGTGTTGAGTACATGCTCCAGGAGGATGCCCAGCGTTTCGAAGGCTCCGATGATGGTACCCAGCTAGAGGAACGCAGTAATGTGAGCCCAGACAGAGGGGGTGCCCAAGAAGGACACAATCTGGCAGTCATGTTCCCCCTGCTGCAGCATACTGCCAGGTTTGCTCCAGTGATGAGGAGGGAGGGGATGATGAGGTCACTGACTCCACGTGGGTGCCTGATAGGAGAGAGGAGGAGGAGGAGGCACGTCTCCAATGAGGCAGGATGCCCTCTAGGCGCCAGCTTAAGGGCAGCACACCGACTGCATTGCACCGCAGAGCTCCGCTTGTGCAGGGCGCTGCTGTCTCTGCGCGTTATTTCAAAAGTTCTTTGGTGTGGGCCTTTTTTGAGATGAGTGCATCAGATTCCACCACTGCTATTTGCAACGTATGTCTCAAGCGTATCTCGTGTGGCCAAAACATCACCCGCTTGGGCACCACATGCTTGACCAGACATATGTCGACCTGCCATGCAGTTTGTTGGCAAGCGTACCTAAAAGACCCACACCAAAGAACAAAGCGGACCTTTCCTTGCTCCTCATCAGCTGGGATCTCCAACCCCACTATACCTTCAGTCCTCTCTGAAACCTGCACTGAGAGGAATGAAGGTGTAGAATTAGGTGTGTCACAGCCAAGTACTTGCGGGCAATCTGCTATCGGTACACCAACATCAGATTATACCAGGCAAATTTCCCTGCCACAGCTGCTGCACTGCCTAAGGAAGTTCGCTCCCAGCCATCCACATGCCCAGCGGTTGAATGCTAGCTTGGCTTTCAGTTGGAAGACTCTGCACCCTTCCGTGAGTTTGTGGAATGTGCGGTTCCTCAGTGGCAGGTTCCCAAACGCCACTTTTTTTCATAGAAGGCGATTCCGGCTCTCTACCGGCATGTGAAAGGCCATGTCTTGGCCTCGCTGGACAGGGTGGTCAGCGGAAAAGTGCATATTACCGCTGACTCGTGGTCCAGCAGGCATGGACAGGGACGTTACCTATCTTTCACCGCACACTGGGTGACTCTTCTGGCAGCTGGGAAGGATGCAGGACAAGGTGTAGTAGTGCTGGAGGTTGTTCCACCACCACGCCTCCAAAATTCTACTAGTGGTGATTCTGCCACACCTCTCTCCTCCACCCCCTCCTCTTCTTCTTCCTCCATGGCCTCTTCCTGTGCTGATTTGTCCTCGGAACCAGCGGTGCTCCGTAGGCGTTCAAAGGGCTACGCAAGCACGCAGGCAAAAAGATGCCATGCAGTGCTTGAGCTAGTGTGCTTGGGTGACAGGAGCCACACTGGGGCAGAGATTCTGTCAGCTCTGCAGGGGCAGGTTCAGGGGTGGTTGACACCATGCCAGCTTAAGGCAGGTATGGTGGTTTGCAACAATGGCACCAACCTCCTCTCCGCCCTCCGACAGGGACAACTGACCCATGTGCCCTGTTTGGCTAACGCCCTTAACTTGGTGGTGCAGCAGTTCTTGGGCAGGTACCTGGGCTTACAGGATGTCCTGAGGCAGGCCAGGAAAGTCTGTGTGCATTTCCGCAGGTCATATAATGCCAGTGCTCGGCTGGCTGACCTCCAAAAGGAATTTGACCTGACCAAGAATCGCCTAATCTGTGACATGCCCACCAGATGGAACTCAACGTTGGCCATGCTGCAGTGGCTGCACATGCAGCAGAGGGCCATCAATAAGTACCTATGCAACTATGGCACCAGGACAGGGTCAGGGGACCTTGGTTTTTCTTCCCCACGCCAGTGAGCTATGATCAGGGATGCATGCACTGTCCTGTCACCATTTGAGGAGGCCATGAGGATGGTGAGCAGTGACAGTGCATGCATCAGTGACACTGTCCCTCTTGTCCACCTGTTGGAGCACATGCTACGTGGAATAATGGATAGGGCACTTGAGGCAGAGCAGAGGGAGGAAGAGGATGACTTTCTTACCTCTCAAGGCCCCCTTTATCCAGACAGTGTTCCTGCGTGCCCGCCGATCACACAGGAAGAGGATGAGGAGGTGAAGGAGGAGGAGGATTGTGTCAGCATGGAGGTGGAATCTTGCACTCAGCATCAGCAGCAGTCTTCAAGGGATAATTTACAGTCCGAAGAAACCCATGGACTTGTACGTGACAGGGAGGAGGTGCCTGCAGATCATGTCGTCCTTAGTGACCCAGAGGACTCTGGACCGAATGCCTCAGCAAACCTACGCTGCATGGCCTCCCTGATCCTGCAAAGCCTGCAAAAGGATCCTCGTATTCGTGGTATCAAGGGGAGGGATCATTACTGGCTGGCAACCCCTCTTGATCCACGTTACAAGGGTAAGGTTGTGGACCTTATCTTGCCGTCGCAGAGGGAGCAGGGGATGAAACATCTTCGGGAGGCCTTGCAGAAAGGTTTGTGCAACGCGTTTCCAGAACCTGGGAGGTTACAATTTCCTGGTCCTCCTGGACAACGTGTTGCTGAGGCTTCGGTCAGTCACAGAAGGAGAAGGTGGCTGTCTGACCGATGCGTTCAGACAATTTTTTAGTCTGCAGCCCCAAGGTCTGATCGGTTCCAGCAACCATCGCCAGTGTCTGATTCACATGGTGGAGGGTTACCTAGGGGCAAGATCAGACTTGGACACCTTTCCCACCGAAAATCCTCTGGGTTACTGGGTCTTGAGGATGGATCACTGGCCAGAGCTTGCACAGTATGCAATTGCAAAAATTTAAAATGTGGCGCTATTTGTTCTGTGTATAAAATATAAAGAACTAAACGTTTGAATAGCATCAAAACATTACAATAAAAACATAAAAGAAGAATGCCACGTGAGCACATGTGACAGTGACTAGTGAGCAAAAATAATAGTAGTACATATATGTGTTCAATTCAAAAAAACATCAAAGACGATATCATATATAAAGTCCATGACACACAAAAAAAATTTAAATAAAAGTCTGTGATAACAGTGAAATGATGAACAGGTGTTTTCTTGTACGTGCAGAAAATTTGATTAGACCCGGTAGTCTAGTAGAAAGATGGACCATGGAAGACCAGAGGTGCGCGGAAGTTTGAAAACGGTGCCAGGACCATCAACTGAAACTGTGGAGGCTTACCAGAAGTAGTGGCCTGAAATAGCATATGCTATACAGGTCAAAAAGGCTTGATGACCAACAGGTCTAGATATGTTATCTAGTTAGATATCATCACCCCACAGAACAAAGGGGGGGGGGGGGAATGGTCAACACAACTTCCTCATTGGTAGATGTACCACCATAGACCCAGCGAGAGATTCGTGTTGCGTGTGAGGGATAAAAACACTCACATAGTGTGATAACGTATAAACTTGGATTTATTTAAAAATAGCAATAAAAAACAGACTCACATTTTTTGAAGATAAGAATAGCATATAAATCGTGTAGCGGTAGTCGTGAGGGGACGTGGTGTCCCTATACACTTGTATTCCGCACCGCGAGGGTGTGGATGCTGTAAAATACTTTCTTGATAGGGACGTTTCCCTTGCTTCACCCCAGATTAACTTTATTATGGATTTAATTGAGTTTGCAACGCAGCGCAATTATTTCTGGTTTAATGGCAATTACTATCGCCAACATAAGGGGGTGGCAATGGGAGCTAAGTTTGCTCCCAGCTTGGCTAACTTATTTATGGCCAAGTGGGAGGAGGACGTTGTCTATGCTATGGATAACCCACATCTTCTGTTGTGGGCCCGGTACATAGACGACGTCCTCCTCCTGTGGACGGGTAGCCATGATGACCTGACTGATTTCATGATGACTTTGAATGCTAATGATAGGGGTATTGCCCTAACGTTTGAGGCTAGCACTACTTCAGTTCATTTTTTGGATTTGGTCATTGATAGAAAAGAAGGTGGATTTAGTTTTAGTACTTATTTTAAGTCCACCGATAGAAACGGTTACATACCAACCGATAGTTGTCACCACGGCTCTTGGATCAAATCAGTCCCTAGGAGCCAGTTCTTACGGTTGCGTAGGAACTGTACTGATCGAGACACCTATATGGTTCAGGCTGGGATGCTTAAAGACAGGTTTATTGAAAAGGGCTATAACCCGTCCGACCTGGATAGAGAGATTGTGAATGCCTGCAATGTAGACCGCCAGCTACTATTGCAGGACAAACCTAAACAGTCCAATGAGGAATTTAAATGGTCATTTTTGACGTCCTTTTCTTTGCAACATAAACATATTAAGAAAATTTTTGAGCATCATTGGGGTGTTCTAAAAACGGACAAAATATTGGGACCACTGTTACCTGACACTCCTAAGGTGGTTTTTAGGGGTGTTCCATCTCTTAGGAACAAGTTGGCACCCAATGTTATTGATCCACCAAAGAAACCATCTTTTTTTCACAATTGGACTGTTTTTTTTCCTTGCAAGAAATGTTTGGTTTGCCAGTATAATACCTGCGGCAGAAGGGCTAGTCACGAGTTTGCCTCAACCGTAACTGGCCGCACATATGCAATCAAGCAATTTTGCACGTGTGCCACTACCGGGATTGTATACCTGTTGACTTGCCCCTGTGGTAAACAATATGTGGGCCGTACTATTAGATCATTTACTGTACGGGTTTCTGAACATATCAACCTTATTAAGGCAGGTAGCACTAAGCACACTGTCCCTAGGCACTATAGGGAATGTCATGATAGGAATCCTGCTGGTACTCAGTTCCTCATCATAGACAAATACACGGCCCCATGGCGGGGTGGGTCGATTCTTAGGGGTGTCTCCCGTCTGGAGACATATTGGATATACGAACTGGGGTCCCATTTTCCGCGAGGTATTAATGTCGAATGGGACATCAATTCTTTTATTAATCAGGCGTAAATTTAGTTTTGATCTCTCCTTTTTTCTTACTGATTATGGACATTTATTATTTATGCTAGCTTGATAAAGAATATTTTTTTTTTTTGTCTGATCCTCCATGTTTTTTATCACGTTTATATACTATATATGTGATTCTGACATTATTGTCGTACATAAGATTGCTCCGATGTCCCCCATTGGTAGTGTCTGGTAGGCTTTTTGTTCGGATCTTTACATTTTAAATTATGGGATTATGTTCCCGATTTTTTAGCACATATTCATGTGCTAAACAAATTTTTTATAACTTGTTTTGGCCTTTGAAATATTTGTAGGTACTTTAAGTTTTCATGGATTTATTATTATTTAATATTATGCCCTTTTTGGATTTTTATAAGTTTTCACTTTTCTCAGTACTACGTTCCCATCCTTGATGACATTTTGGTGCCCTTTCCGCCCCTTTTTTGGGAGGTTGGGCTTCGCTTCCTGTGTATGGCGATTGTGCTGGATGCAGGCAACGGACTGAGAATGAGGCTTGGTTAATGCCCTTGAGCGCACCGCCGTCGTTATTCATGACGGCGGTGCACTATGCGGTGGCTGACTGATAGCAAGGCTTGGGTGACGCTTTGGAGCGCACCGCCATCGTTACCTAGCCATAGGCGTGACGTTATTACGTCATCGCGCTCAAAACGAGGCTTGGTACGGAGAGTGGAGCGCAGCGGTGCTGATGCGCTCTCACTCAGAAGATAGAGGTATCGAGAGTGAGGCTTGGTTACGGATTTAACCATCCGGACCAATGCCAATCTATATCTGCCATAATATTTTAATATTTGGGCTTACAATAAAGTATTTGACTTTTGTGTTTAGTCTTTTAAATTGAATGTTTTTTTAAATAAATAAAATACGAATTATATGCCCCTCTAACCGGAAATAAGGTCATCTGAATCACTTCCGGTTTTGGACACTTCCAGTGGGGGTCATTATCTTTCTGTCCATATATAGAGCGGTGGGGTGAGAGGGTTCCACACCCCAGAAGACGACTTTTTTAGTTGAAACATGTCGGGTGGACCCCTCACGACTACCGCTACACGATTTATATGCTATTCTTATCTTCGAAAAATGTGAGTCTGTTTTTTTATTGTTATTTTTAAATAAATCCAAGTTTATACGTTATCACACTATGTGAGTGTTTTTATCCCTCACACGCAACACGAATCTCTCGCTGGGTCTATGGTGGTACATCTACGAATGAGGAAGTTGTGTTGACCACCCCCCCCCCTCGTTCTGTGGGGTGATGACATCTAACCAGATAACATATCTAGACCTGTTGGTCATCAAGCCTTTTTGACCTGTATAGCATATGCTATTTCAGGCCACTACTTCTGGTAAGCCTCCACAGTTTCAGGTGATGGTCCTGGCACCGTTTTCAAACTTACGTGCACCTCTGGTCTTCCATGGTCTATCTTTCTACTAGACTACCGGGTCTAATCAAATTTTCTGCACGTACAAGAAAACACCTGTTCATCATTTCACTGTTATCACAGACTTTTATTTAAATTTTTTTTGTGTGTCATGGACTTTATATATGATATCGTCTTTGATGTTTTTTTGAATTGAACACATATATGTACTACTATTATTTTTGCTCACTAGTCACTGTCACATGTGCTCACGTGACATTCTTCTTTTTTGTTTTTATTGTAATGTTTTGATGCTATTCAAACGTTTAGTTCTTTATATTTTATACACAGAACAAATAGCGCCACATTTTAAATTTTTGCTGTTACTTTTGATCCTGAGTCTACGGGTGTGTTGGCTGCTTTTTTAGTTTACTTTTAGCGCAGCGCTGTACTTAACCCTTTTAATATTTTTTTACAGTATGCAATTGAGCTACTGGCCTGTCCTGCATCCAGCGTTCTTTCGGAACGCACATTCAGTGCTGCTGGAGGCTTTGTAACCGATCACAGGGTGCGCCTGTCCACCGAATCGGTCGATCGGCTGACCTTCATAAAAATGAATCAGTCTTGGATCACCTGCTACCAAGCACCTGATGCTGATGTAACCGATTTATTTATTTTTTAATGTGAGATCCCTTCAAGACTGCCTATGCTGATGTTGAGTAACTATCCTGTTATGCTGGGTCACAATCATCTTCCTCCTCAATTTTCATGCTGATAGCTTGTAAGAACATTTTTGGTTCTGGGCACCGCCACCCGTGGCCAAGGCCCAATTTTTCTGCCCCTGTTTAACAGGGGCGTGTAATTACAATTTTTGATGTAATACTTTGCAGCAGGGCTCATTCCTGCACTCCAACTATAGTATCTGTGAGGGGTTGCAGTGTTGTGGCACCAGCACCAGTGCCCAAGGCCCAATTTTTCAGCCCCTGTTTAACAGGGGAGTATAATTACAATTTTTGATGCAATACTTTGCAGCAGGGCTCATTCCTGCACTCCAACTATAGCATCTGTGAGGGGTTGCATTGTTGTGGCAATTTTTCTGCCCCTGTTTAACAGGGGCGTGTAATTACAATTTTTGATGCAATACTTTGCAGCAGGGCTCATTCCTGCGCTCCAACTAGAGTATCTGTTAGGGGTTGCAGTGTTGTGGCACCAGTGCCCAAGGCCCAAATTTTCAGCCCCTGTTTAACAGGGACATGTAATTACAATTCTTGATCTAATATTTCACAGCAGGGCCCATTCCTGCACCCACCAAGAGTAACTGTGAGGGCTTACAGTGTTGTGGCAACACCACCACCAAAGACCCAATTTTTCTGCCCCTGTTCAACAGGTGCATGTAATTACAATTCTTGATATAATATTTCACAGCAGGGCCCATTCCAGCACCCACCAAGAGTAACTGTGAGGTCTTACAGTGTTGTGGCACCAGCACCACCACCACCACCACCAAAGGCCCAGTTTCTCTACCACTGTTCAACAATGGCATGTAATTACAATTCTTGATCTAATATTTCACAGCAGGGCCCATTCCAGCACCCACCAAGAGTAACTGTGAGGTCTTACAGTGTTGTGGCACCAGCACCACCACCACCACCACCAAAGGCCCAGTTTCTCTACCACTGTTCAACAATGGCATGTAATTACAATTCTTGATCTAATATTTCACAGCACGGCCCGTTCCTGCGCCCACCAAGAGTAATGCCCCGTACACACGGTCGGACATTGATCAGACATTCCGACAACAAAATCCATGTTTTTTTTCTGACGGATGTTGGCTCAAACTTGTCTTGCATACACATGGTCGCACAAAGTTGTCGGAAAATCCGATCGTTCTGAACGCGGTGAAGTAAAACACGTACGTCGGGCCTATAAACGGGGCAATAGCCAATAGCTTTCGTCTCTTAATTTATTCTGAGCATGCGTGGCACTTTGTCCGTCGGATTCGTCTACACACGATCGGAATTTAAAGGATCTGATTTTGTTGTCGGAAAATTTTATAGCATGCTCTCAAACTTTGTGTGTTGGAAATTCTGATGGAAAAAGTCCGATGGAGCCCACACACGGTCGGAATTTCCGTCAACAAGCTCCGATCGCACATATTCCGACGGAAAGTCCGATCGTGTGTACAGGGCATAACTGTGAGGGCTTACAGTGTTGTGGCAACACCAGCACCTAAGGCCCCAATTCCCCAGGCCCCAGAGTATATAGGGCAGGCCCCTATTTTAAAACATCCAATTTACAAACGACTCCTACTTGCAAACGGAAGGAGACAACAGGAAGTGAGATGAAATCTACCCCTAGGAAGGGAAATTCTCTCCTGTAAGAGTTAATATGGGAAAAAAGTGTCTCCTCTTCATTGATGCTTTATCACCAATCCTTGTTTCACTAAAAACCCCAAATTTTCAGAAACCATTTGTCATTGGGACAGAAAGTGAGGTGAAATCTTCTGAAGAGGTGCACAGACAGCAAAACAAATGTTACAGGGGTGATAACTCTTCCCTATGTCTTTCAAAAAGCTTAAAAATAGATTTTTTTGTCTGGAGCTACACTTTAAAAATGTACAGGAATAATTTAAAAAATGTAGCGCATAGTAAACAAAAACCTATTAATAACCTATTAATGGAAAACAATAAATTAGATGAAACACAAGTCCTTCGACCAAGTGTAATAGACTTGATAGGTGACAACCCAACGTCTAGATAGCTGATAGCAAAAAGGGCAGATAAAATGATGTCCAATTGTGTGTATACACACAAAGCTTTATTACCATCCTCCACGTTGCCCTAGATTCTATTTGTGATCACGTTTTATTATTATTGGTTTTTAGAAATAAAATACCCCTTTTTTACCTGCACTATGTGGAAGCACAATTTTTTTCTCCACATATTATCTCGATGAGAGTGAATGTCCAGTCTTTTGTCATACCTGGTACATCTGACCTCCAAGACTCCTGATCCAGAGTGATGACTGACCTTGGTGATCCCTGGAGTTCCTACTGAGTCCGTCCCTGAGGTTTCAACTGCCTGGATATCTCCATATCTGCCATATGTGGCACACTGCTTTCAAGACTCCATGTTGCTGACAGTGGAGTCCACCAGATCTGGTAAGAGTACGCACATATTACTTATCTATTGATGTCCTTTTTTCATCTGATGTTGTGTCCATGCACCAATCAACATACCCTTTGTCAGCACCTGGAAATCCATTACCCTGAGTTGTTACACACAATTGGACATCATTTAAACCTGCCTTTTTTGCTATCAGCTATCTAGACGTTTGGTTGTCACCTATCAAGTCTATTACACTTGGTCGAAGGACTTGTGTTTCATCGAATTTATTGTTTTCCAATAATAGGTTATACTATTTTGTTTACTATGCGCTACATTTTTTATATTATTCCTGTACTGTTTTGGTCATACTGTATGTAGCTGCTCACCTTTTACTTTAGTTAGCGCAGTGTTTTCTTTCACTTTTTCCACTTGAAAAATGTACCAGTTCAAAATTACAAACAGATTCTACTTAACAACAAACCTACAGTCCCTGTCTTGTTTGCACCACCTGTATACTGCTGTTCAGATTATATAGGGCCTGGGGGCCCCACGCCTTTCCTTTTTTTAATTTGGGCGTGGGGTTCCCCTTAAAATCCATACAAGACCCAAAGGGCCTGGTAATGGACTGGGGGGTGGGGGGTACCCATGCCTTTTGTCAAACTGATTTTCATCCATATTGCCAGGACCCGACATTACATTAAAGCCGCAAGCAGTTTTAAATGACTTTTATTCCTTTAAAAATGACATTTTGTGCAGGGACTGTTCTAAGCACGGGAAACAAGTGCCACTTTACAGGCATACAATAGACACCCCCCAGGTACGATATTTAAAGGAATATTTCACTTTTTTTTTTTCACTTTAAGCATCATTAAAATCACTGCTCCCGAAAAAACGGCCGTTTTTAAAACTTTTTTTTTGCATTGATACATGTCCCCTGGGGCAAGACCCGGGTCCCCAAACCCTTTTTAGGACAATACCTTGCATATTAGCCTTTAAAATTAGCACTTTTGATTTTGAACGTTCGAGTCCCATAGACTTTAATGGAGTTCTAAAGTTTGCGCAAACTTTCGGTCCGTCCGCAGGTTCTAGTGCGAACCGAACCGGGGGGTGTTCGGCTCATCCCTACTCTCTGGTACTCCAGCTCAGTGGTACACAAAAGATGTCATGAATACTGTACTTGAATAGGGCATAGGAAGAACACAAGGCAAAGCTGATAGCGTAGTATTTAAAATTATCCAGATTTATTATATAAAAAGAAACTCACAAAGAAGCACTGAAAGATCGGCATACACAGCATAAACAAATGGTGCCGCCGCGGGTTCCTCCGGCGTGCATGATGACATCACGGATCAAAACCCCACTCGAAGTGTTTTCCTGTCATTTGCCAGGGGAGCAAAGATCAAGAAAGTAAAAGTATTTTTCTATCTCCTAGACATAAACTAACATAACTGTTGCAGTGTGGGTGCAGCCCCACATCGGAGGGGGGTATTATGCTTCCTGGAGTTGGGCTTTTAAGAACAAAAAGCAGCAAAAAGAGTCAACCTTATTAAAGCATGTGATAAGATAAGTACCTGTGATGATCAGTAAATAATAAATATTAAAATTAATGAAAACTTTGGGAGAGAAAAGGTAAAAATGGGGGGGGGGGGGGGCACAACACAACAAGGCTACTGACCATGGACTTCACATTCTTAGTGTGCAATACCCACCAAATACATTGTGGTGTATTTTGTTAACTATAGGTCATGCACAGTATCTCACAAATGTGAGTACACCCCTCACATTTTTGTAAATATTTTATTCTATCTTTTCATGTGACAACACTGAAGAAATGACACTTTGCTACACTGTAAAGTAGTGAGTGTACAGCTTGTATAACAATGTAAATTTGCTGTCCCCTCAAAATAACTCAACACACAGCCATTATTGTGTAAACCGCTGGCAACAAAAGTGAGTACACCCCTAAGTGAAAATGTTCAAATTTGTCCCAAAGTGTCAATATTTTGTGTGGCCACCATTATTTTCCAGCACTGCCTTAACCCTCTGGATCATGGAGTTCACCAGAGCTTCACAGGTTGTCACTGGAGTCCTCTTCCATTCCTCCATGATGACATCACGGAGCTGGTGGATGTTAGAGACCTTGCGCTCCTCCACCTTCCGTTTGAGGATGCCCCACAGATGCTAAATAGGGTTTAGGTCTGGAGAGATGCTTGGCCAGTCCATCATCCTTACCCTCAGCTTCTTTAGCAAGGCAGTGGTCATCTTGGAGGAGTGTTTGGGGTCATTATCATGTTTGAATACTGCCCTATGGCCCAGTCTCCGAAGGGAGGGAATCACGCTCTGCTTCAGTATGTCACAGTACATGTTGGCATTCATGATTCCCTCAATGAACTGTAGCTCCCCTGTGCCGGCAGCATTCATGCAGCACCAGACCATGACACTCCCACCACCATGCTTGACTATAGGCAAGACACACTTGTCTTTGTACTCCTCACCTGGTTGCTGCAACACACTCTTGACACCATCTGAACCAAATAAGTTTATCTTGATCTCATCAGGCCACAGGACATGGTTCCAGTAACACATGTCCTTAGTCTGTTTGACTTCAGCAAACTGTTTGCGGGCTGTCTTGTGCATCATCCTTAGGCTTCCTTCTGGGATGATAGCCATGCAGGCCAATTTGATGCAGTGGGCGGCGTATGGTCTGAGCATTGATAGAATGACCTCCCCCCCCACCCCTTCTGGCAATGCTGGCAGCACTCATATGTCTATTTCCCAAAGACAATATCTGGATATGACGCAAGTGCACTCAACTCCTTTGGTCGACCATGGCGAGGCCTGTTCTGAGTTGAACCTGTCTTATTAAACCGCTGTATTGCCTTGGCCACCATGCTGCAGCTCAGTTTCAGGGTCTTGGCAATCTTCTTATAGCCTTTTCCATCTTTATGTAGAGCAACAATTCCTTTTTTCAGATCCTCAGAGAGTTCTTTTCCACGAGGGGCCATGTTGAACTTCTAGTGACCAGTATGAGAAAGTGAGAGCGATAACACCAAATTTAACACACCTGCTCCCCATTCACACCTGAGACCTTGTAACACTAACAAGTCACATCACAATGGGAAGGGAAAATGGCTAATTGGGTCCAATTTGGACATTTTCACTTAGGGGTGTACTCACTTTTGTTGCCAGCGGTTCAGACATTAATGGCTGTGTGTTGAGTTATTTTGAGGGGACAGCAAATTTACACAGTTATACAAGCTGTACACTCACTACTTTACATTGTAGCAAAGTGTCATTCTTTCAGTGTTGTCACATGAAAAGATAGAATAAAATATTTACAAAAATGTGAGTGGTGTACTCACTTTTGTGAGATACTGTATGTTAAGGGGGATTTATCCAGGGTTCAACCTTATAGTTCCATAATACTCCACACACCACTGTCTCTAAGGTCTCTCCCTACTGGCAAGCACTTGCTATGTGACAGCTCTGATGTCATCAGTGGTCTCATCTATGACATGTGGGTGGGTACAGCGGGGTTCGGCAGCAAAAACACACATTTCACTCAAGACGAAGATAATGGAACTTATATTGAAGTCAATAAAAAGCAGTTCACAACAAGTCTGGCAGAAGGAAGCCCAACTGAGAACTCTAACGGATAACAACAGCATGTAGTTAGTTAGCAGGTCTTACCCGAGCTGACAGTGTCTTTCTGGAGAGGCGGATTGCAGCCTGGCTGGTCCCGAGCCCAAGTGGGAAGCTTTCCAAGAAGAGTGGCGGATCGCTAAGCTTTCCCAACTTGTCTGGAACCTTTGGATACAAAAAGTGTAGCGCTTATATGTAAAGCATAATGCAACAATAAATGTCAAAGAAATGAGTAATGAATCCCAATAGTAATAAGAAAGAACAGAAATAAAAATACAAATGCAAATAAACCCAGTGACTGGTGATAAGTGTCCAAGGAAAAGTCCAATTTAAGAATTTGGGTCGAAATGTAATTCTGAATCCCATATAAAATAAATACAAAAACTTCATGTGAAGATCATAACGGTGAACATAATTTGAGCCTGGAGTGAAAATGCCACCACCCAAAGCTGGGAGGCTTACCAGAACGTTTGAACCCACAGAACATATGTTCTGTGGGTCAAACAGGCTTGTGTTGTATGAGCAACAAATGGAACTGGACACTGGGATCCTCAGAAGACTCCAACAGGAACTCGCAGCTGTCCTTGGGATAGTAGGTGTTAGTATTGGTGTCTGGGGGACGATGTCTATGGAGACAAAATGCGTCGGGAAGGACTCCACTGCCACCATTTGTTTTTAAGAAAAGCGCTGTTTTTATCTGCCTAATGTAAGTCTTCTAACTTCATTAAATTCATTGCACATTTTTACGGAATTAAGCCTTTTTGGCCTTTTTTGTTCTCCCCATTTTGAATCCATCTGCTACATCCAAATTTATTTGGCTATCATTCTTATGAGAGACACCAATACTACCACCTACTATCACAAGGACAGCTGAGAGTTCCCGTTGGAGTCTTCTGAGGATCCCAGTGTCCAGTTCCATTGGTTGCTCATACAACACAAGCCTGTTTGACACACAGAACATATGTTCTTGTGGGTTCAAACGTTCTGGTAAGCCTCCCTACTTTCGGTGGTGGCATTTTCACTCCATGCTCACATTTTTTTTTTTTTTTTTTAACAGAAAAGTTTTTATTTGTCTCCTATCGGAGATGATTCAACATACAAACATATTTACAAAGAACATAATGTTGCTACATTTTTCCAGATATATACATTAAAATAATTGCATATTTCCTACTCATACAATCTGAAATCATTTTATAATGCTTACTTTGCTATCATTGCTTTGTATACCCTGCTATCCGGAGGGAAGGATTTGTGCACCATCAATCATACAGAATTATCCATGTTTACCTCTACATCATTGTAAACTTCTTCAGGCAGTCTTTATGTTATCTAATTGCCAGGGTATTCCCTCATTAAATTCTGACAGGTCTTTCAATGGGGGAGGGGGGGGAGAGGGAAAAGGAGAAAAGGAAAGGGAAGCGGAAAGAGGAGGGGTCAGGAGGAGAGGGGGGGGGGAAGAGGCCAAAGGCGGGAGGGGGGGGGGCACCAGAGAGACGAACAACCTGTGTTTGACGGATCACTAATGGGCATTGCTACTGTTTGGTCCAGGCTCCCCAAATCTTGGAGAACTTTTTGGGGCATTTACGGTTGATATACGTGATTTTATAAAGCGGTAAAATGGAATTTATCATATCCTTCCATTGGGTTACCGTGGGGGGGTCGGGTTGTTTCCACCTGAGGAGAATAGCCTTCCTGGCATAGAATGAGGCGTAGAATACAAACAGTCTTTTGTGCACACTAGGTATAATATTGTCACACACCCCGAGCAATAGAATAATCGGACTTCTTTGTATATTTAGATTACCTACTGTATTAATCACTTCAACTACCTCTGTCCAGAATTTTTGTATAAGCGGGCATTCCCAGACTACATGGATAAAGGTACCCAGCTCCCTCGTACATTTCGGGCATCTGTCCGTTTGTGTCGGGTATATTCTAGCTAATCTCTGTGGCGTGTAATACACTCTATGGATAAATTTTAGTTGAATAAATCTATCCCTTGCCGATATCATAAGGGGGATATATTGCTGCAGACCTTCCTCCCAATCATCTGGAGCCAGTTCTGGAACGTCCCTCCTCCATTTGTCGTACAGTCCCATTTCTCCAGTCTGCTCCTCGGTCAGAATTTGATTGTATAGGGAGGATAAAATTCGATCTAAGTGTTTAGAAATGAGAAGCTTCTCTACCCCGTGTGACTGCAAAGCAACCCCGCCTGGGTACTGGGCCTGTATCGCATGCCGCAATTGCAGGTAACGAAAGAGCATTTTGGAGGGAAGCTGGAAGTCGTTTTTTAGAGTGTCATACGGGAGAACTCCATCCCCAGACCACACTTGTTGCATTATTTTAATTCCATATCTTGCCCACAGGGCTGGATCTGGGACTGTTTGGAGATGTTTTAATTTAGGGTTGCCCCACAGTGGTGTGTAAGGAGAGATAGTGTTGGGTCCTGCAATCTTCTTTGACATCTGTTCCCATACCCCAACTGTCGTTCGCATCGGAGTTGTCATATCCTTATGTGCCTTGGCCCCTCTAAAGACCAGATTACTCAAAGCTGAGTATGAACCCAGTATTGCTGCCTCAAGATTAAGTGAGGGGTTAGATTTCGGTTGGGAGAACCACCAACGGACAGTAACTGCTACTGCAGCCCAATAGTATTTTCTAAAGCATGGGAGCGCCAGGCCTCCCAGCGATAAAGGGAGTTGAAGGGTGGTTCGTGCTACTCTGGGGGCAGAGCCCCCCCACACAAATGAGCTAACAATCTGGTCCAGTTTGTCAAAGAAGGATTTGGGGATAGGGACTGGGGTGTTGCGGAATACGTATAAGAGTTTGGGGAGGAACGTCATTTTTAAAAGATTAACCCTACCTACTGGTGATAAGGGGAGGGATTTCCAGGCCTGACAGCGGGTAGTAAGTTGGTGTAAGATTGGGTATACATTGTCTATCAAGTACATGTGTGGCTCTCTCTGAATCTCAGTCCCCAGGTATTTAAACTTAGAGACCAAAACTAGAGGGTTTGAAGGGTCCACATCAGGCAATGTCGGAGACAATGAGAATATAATGGATTTAGCCCAGTTGATCCGGATGCCTGAGAAGGATCCGTATTGATTAATAACTTTGAGGGCTGCTGACAGCGATGTTGACGCATCTGGAAGGTACAGCAATGCATCATCAGCATACAATGAAAGCCTCTCATTCAGCGGACCAACCTTTATTCCCCCCAACCTCCGGGGACATTCTAAGCAGAATAGCCAGAGGCTCAATGGCTAGAGCGAACAGACCCGGGGACAACGGACACCCCTGTCTGGTCCCTCTCTCCAAAGAAAATGGAGGAGAAAGCAATCCATTCGTTCGGACTCTTGCTGTGGGATTCGTATAAAGTAGTTTTATCCATGAGATGAACCGGGGGCCAAAATTGAAACGTTGCAATACTTGCCACAAGAACCTCCACTCTACCGAGTCGAAGGCCTTCTCGGCGTCCAGAGAGGCCACCACACCCAAGGATTGGGACCTCTCTGCGTGGGAAATATTAGTGTACAATCTACGTAAATTTATGTCCGTGCCTTTACCTGGCATAAAGCCCGTCTGGTCGCCATTTATAAAAGATAGGATGACCGAATTAAGTCTATTTGCTAGGATTTTGGTAGTTATTTTGGCATCTACATTTAAAAGTGAGATGGGACGATACGATGAACATGACATGGGATCTTTGTTGGGTTTAGCTATAACTACAATTACAGCCTCTGACATTGAGGGAGGGAGGGAACCTTCTTTTAGCATTGTGAGGAGCAGTCTGTGAAATATAGGGAGGAGAAGTTCATTGTTTGTCTTATAAAATTCTGCAGGCAGGCCGTCAGGGCCTGGAGTTTTTGCTGACTGAAGAGATGCCACTGCTGTCTGGACCTCTTTAAGAGTAATTGGTTCTTCTAATGTGTTTCTGGCTTCTGTAGTTAATTGGGGGAAATCAATCCGATCTAAGAATTCACACATATCTTCCTCAGTAGAGGTGGCCTTAGAGGTATATAGCTGTTGATAGTATTGCGTAAATTGCCCATTTATGGCCTTGGGGTCAGAGTGGATCACACCCTTTTCATCTTTGATATGGGCTATGTGTAGGGAAGAGGAACGCTCCTTGGCCAGCCAAGCTAACATTCTACCTGTCTTCTCTCCCTGCTCGAAGATCCTTTGCGACTGAGCCAGCAGCTGTTTCTTAGTGGTCTCAATCCGCAAAGAGAGATTTCTCTATGTAAAGACTGCATAGCATCATATATTAATACGTCTCTAGTGTGCACATACTCGTTTTCCAAAAGGAGTACCTTTCTCTCAGCTTCCTCTAATGCCAACCGTGTATCCTTCCTAACCCTCCCAATTGCCATTTTGTATTGTCCCCTAGTGTACGCCTCAAAGGCATCCCAAAGCGTAGGTGGAGAAACCGTGCCCTCATTGAGCGTCCAATAGACCCCCAACTCGCCCTCCACCAGGGGGACCACCCTCTCGTCCGCAATCCAAAGCCCCGAGAGTCGCCAAAGGGCATTTCCCATAGGGGAGTCTGTTTGCATTTTTAATAGGAGGGGAGTGTGGTCTGAGATACCCCGCGGGAGAATATCCACCTCAAGTATTCTGGGGAGCAGAGAGTCAGAGGAGTACATCAGATCGATTCTAGAGAAAGATGCATGCGTCGCAGAGTGACATGTGTACTGTCTCTCCCCCGGATGCCTCAATCTCCAGATATCTGTAAATCCATAATTGTCAGCCCACTGTGACAAGGGGGTCACCCCTGATGGTCCCACACCCAATCTATCCAGGTCTGGGTTTGGGGTCATGTTAAAATCTCCGGCCATAAGTACCCCAGCCGAAGGGTACTGAGCTATTATTGGGGTAATTTTCTTAAGGATCTCCATCGTGGCTGGGGGGGGGATGTATATACCTACTATGAGTAATTCTATCCTGTCGCACATTGCATGTATGGCCACATATCTTCCATCTGGATCCAAATGAAGATCCAATAGTGTAAACCCCACCGACTTGTGGACCAAGACACTGACACCCCGGGAGTACGAGGAATAAGTCGAGTGATAATATGCACCGACCCACGGTCTCCGTAGTGCCAGCGTCCTGCTCCCCACCAGGTGAGTCTCCTGAAACACACATATATGCGGGTTGTATTTTTTTCAGGAAATTAAAAACCAAAGATCTCTTAATTTTGGAATTCAACCCTCTAACATTCCACGATATCAGTGTCAGTGGTGGCATTGATTCGCTGTTAAAATAGGAAACCAGGCTGGTAACCAACCCCTCTCGGAGCCATTTTAAATTTGAGCAGGAGGAAAAAGAGCAAAAATAGCATACATCCATTACCCTGAGAATCAGATAGTAGGCCTCTCATGCCATCTAGTGGACAGAGATCAAAACAGCCCTGTTCTTCAATACAATATACATCAGCACAGCATGTTAAGCATATGTAGCAACAAAAAAAGAAAAAAAAAGGAAAAAATATCAAAAGTCCCAACTTGGAGCAAAAACTTGTGCTCCCCATCCATCCCGCCCTCCCCCACCCCGCACCACCCCCCAAACTTCGGCGTGCTTCATTCCCAGAAACCTTCATGGCAATTGCCAATTGGGGAGATGAACAAGAAGGGGTCCGAGCGTTACAGTACACACAGTAATGCCCCGTACACACGGTCGGACTTTGTTCGGACATTCCCGACAACAAAATCCTAGGATTTTTTCTGCCGGATGTTGGCTCAAACTTGTCTTGCATACACACGGTCACACAAAGTTGTCGGAAAATCCGATCGTTCTAAACGCGGTGACGTAAAACACGTACGTCGGGACTATAAACGGGGCAGTGGCCAATAGCTTTCATCTCTTTATTTATTCTGAGCATGCGTGGCACTTTGTCCGTCGGATTTGTGTACACACGATCGGAATTTCCGACAACGGATTTTGTTGTCGGAAAATTTTATCTCCTGCTCTCCAACTTTGTGTGTCGGAAAATCCGATGGAAAATGTCCGATGGAGCCCACACACAGTCGGAATTTCCGACAACACGCTCCGATCGGACATTTTCCATCGGAAAATCCGACCGTGTGTACGGGGCATAAGTCTCCCCTTGCAGATGAAGGATAAACGTTCCCTGCAGAATAAAAGAATCAACTTCACCCGGGGACATAAACACAGTCCTCCGGGGGCACATAACTTGAACCTGTTTTCTTCTTTAAACCTTTAGGTACATATAATCAGAGGGATTTCCTTGCAGAAAACGAGCATTAGAGATGCTCTGTCTCATATCTTCTCTGGCCGCACGTGCTTATTTTATACCTGAAGCAGCTCATCAGTGTCTCTGAATGGTTTCCAGCCATTGCGACGCTTCTTCTGGGGAAGTAAAGAAACGCACCCTCTCACAATCCTGGACCCGCAACCTCGCCGGGAACAGCATACTATATTTTATTTTCTTGTTGCGTAGGTTTAGTTTCACCTGATCAAATGAACGCCGTTGTTTTTGGGTATCGACTGAAAAATCCGGGGAAGATCATTAATTTAGCCCCCTCATATCTCAGCTGTTCAACCTTCCTTGATTCACGGAGGACAAGGTCTCGATCCCTAAAGTTCAATAGTTTCAGGATGAATGTGCGCGGAGGAGCTCCCGGGGGCCCCCCGGGCAGCAGGCATTCTATGTGCCCCTCTCCACCACAAAGACATTTGAAAATGCCGCTTGAGGTAGCAATTCACGCAGGAGGTTTTCCGTGAACGACGTGGGATCAGCACCCTCAGCCCCCTCCGGGAGACCCACTATACGGAGGTTGTTCCTCCTATTTCTATTTTCGGCATCCTCTGCACGGGTTTCAAGGGATTTAATTTTTGTCTGCAGCGTGTGGAGCGAGACTGTATGGTCTTGCAACACATCTTCCGTGTCTCCCACGCGGCGTTCAGCCTCAGTAAGGCGGGTTCTAAATGTGTCCATGTCTCGCCGTATGAGACTGATATCTAGCTGTATTTGCTCGATTTTCCCTGTGAGGGTTGACTGGCAGTTGGTAATTGCCTGCATAAGGGCCTCGAAATTAGATTGTCCCTGTTCACTTTCTGGAGAGGCCTGCTCCATGTCTTCAGGCTGCTCCGCCATCTTGTGGCCTTTAGCGGGGCGTGGGGTCCGTGCGGGGGTACTCGGGGCACCTTTTTGGGACTTGCGGGCTGATACAGGTCCCTTCCCCTTGGTCATACCTCCCTCCACTCCTAATTGCAGCTTGTGAGGGCCGCGTATAGACAGCGGACTTTAGTGTAGTAGGAGTTCCGGCCTACAGACAGGCGAAGCTGCAGCTGGACCCAGGGACCGCTGTGGGGTTCGTGGGGTGAAAATTAGTCCCTTCCCCTGTGTCCTACCTTCCTCCGCTGTGGATTGCAGCTTTTTAGGGGCGTTCAGAGCCAGCAGTCTGCAGGGAAACAGGACTTTAAACCGGGAGGCGAGCGGAGCTATCTCACTGCACGTCCGCTCCGGTCGCCATCTTGGACATGCCCCCCCATGCTCACATTTTGTTCAGTGTTATGATCTTCACATGAAGTTTTTGTATTTATTTTATATGGGATTCAGAATTACATTTTGACCCAAATTCGCTAATTGGGACTTTTCCTTGGACACTTATCACCAGTCACTGGGTTTATTTGCATTTGTATTTTTATTTCTGTTCTTTCTTATTAGTGACTATTGGGATTCATTACTTATTTGTTTGACATTTATTGTTGCATTATGCTTCACATATAAGCGCTACACTTTTTGTATCCATTTCTATTGCATTTATCCAATTTGCTGTGTTAGCTGCTATTTCTCTTAGGCAGCGCAGAATTACTTGTCACATTATTTTGTCTGGAACCTTTCCCTACCATTATTACTGTCCCCGACAGACAGGTGACCTATCCCTACGCTACCTACATTTGAATGCACACTAAACCCAGGAGCCAGGGTTTTAATATACTCTGCCTGACACAAGATGGCTGCCAGGGTCACATGCGCTTTCAGTATCCAAACAGATCGCTGACCCAGTGACCCAGAAAACCATAGAGGATCCATATTCCTCCTGACTTCCTCCTTTCCTCTGCACTGGCACTGCAGTTAGGCACCACCTGCAGTGGAGAAAACAGCCTGTACCTGCCCACAATCCCCCCCTTTGACAAATACTGTCCTTGGCATTGCAACATCCTATAGTACAAATGAGTGATACAATGAACATGGTTAAGGCACAACAGGAAAAAGTTCAAACAACATATTCAGAGTATTGCGGTTAGACAGCAAAGGGGTGATGAGCAACAGTGTCCTCTAGGGAGTCAGGTTGCAGGTAATCATCTTCTTGATGAGGTTCCACGACTCCTTAAACAGATCTAAATAGTCTGCATTACTCTCTGGGATAGCTGGACTGTCCGTGCTCATATTGCTGGGGCTCCTTGCCTCTGAAGTATAAGAAACCGGAGGCTCAAGCAGGAGAGTGTGCAGGTACCATTCCTCAGGTACCTCCTGTACTGGTGGGATATCCACAGAGTTAAAAGGCTCTCTGCCTCCAACTGACTTGGTAGAGCAATCGCCACTCAACACACAAAGCCTTAGTAGGTTACGGTGAAGGAGTCTCTGAATGGGGTTAGGACCTTCCGAGACTACATCATACACCAGAGTTGGGGTGAAGGGCTGCTCTTCCACCCAATAGGGGCTACATTCCCTTTTTGGTTACTCTCCTGGATTATCCCACTTTGCAACATGTTGCAAAGTAAGTCTTTGACCTCCAAGCACAGAGCTGGCGGAATGTGACAATACCACTCTGATTGGTGGAACATCCCCCGTATAAATTAGGTGGTCAGTGGCATCTGTTTACCCATAGTCCTCCAGGCTAGTGGCAAAGACTAAAAGATGCTTCTCTAGCAGTTGGTGTAGCAACTACACGCGCTGCATTACTACTATGCTTGAGCCACCCAAAGGTGTCCCAGGTCTTTAAAAATACTATAGTGTATACTACGAGAAAAAAAAAAACTGCCCTGCATTGCTAAAGTGTTTGAGTTTCAGTTTGACTTGAAGAAAAGGTGGCAACCCTAGCTGGACCACCACTGCAAAGTGCATAAGACTCTCGTTCTCCTGTTGTGCTTTGCACCTCAGCCCTGGGACCATTACCTTTGCACCGAACTGGACCTTCAGTCATGTCACTTTTTGCTCCAGTGTGGCCCCGTCCTCTTCGGGCACAGCCATTATAACTTGTTAGGTGTCATCTTCCAGGGAGTTAATGGCTAGTTCTGTGATCAGCCTGATGGGAACCTGGTACAGGGGCGCAGTGCTCTCTAGTCTTTCCTATCATTCTGCCAGGGGCATATTTGAGCTATTAAACTTAGGCTAAAGGACCAAGGCTAAACCCAATGGTGCCATGATAGAGCCTACTTCTGCACCTGCTGCGAGAAGTGACATATCCTGCTGACTGCCGCCAAGTGTGGGTGGGTGCTGCATGGTGCTGCGGCAATAACACACACTCAGTCCAGATACAGATAATGGAACTTGTTTCAATGAAAAGCAGTTCACAACAAGCGTGGCAGAAGAAAGCCAACTGGGAACACTCACAGATAACAGCAGTGTGTAGCAAAACGGGTCTCAGCCAAGCTGACAGCATATGTCTGGAGGGTCAGAATGCAACATGGCCAGTCCAAGCCCAAGTGGGAAGGTTTCCAAGAAGAGTAGTAGATTCCTAAACTTTCCCAACTTATCTGGAACCTTTCCCTACCGCTACTACTGTCCATGACAGACGGGTGACCTATCCATATGCAACCTACATGTTGAATGCACACCAAACCCAGGAGCCAGGGTCTGAAAGAGACTCTCCTGACCCAAGATGGCCGCCAGCATCACATGAGCCTGGCAGAAGGAAGCCCAACTGGGAACACTCACAGATAACAGCAGTGTGTAGTGGAGCAGGTTTCAGCCAAGCTAACAGCGTATGGAGGGGCAGAATGCAGCCTGACCAGTCCAAGCCCAAGTGGGAAGGTTTCCAAGAAGAGTAGTGGATTCCTAAACTTTCCAAACTCATCTGGAACCTTTCCCTACCGCTATTACTGCCCCTGACAGATGGGTGACCTATCCCTACACTAGCTACATGTTGTATGCATGCCAAACCCAGGAGCCAGGGTCTTGAAGAGACTCTGCCTTACCCAAGATGGCCACCAGCATCATATGAGCTGTCAGTATCCTGCCAGATCACTGCCCCAGTGACCCAGGAAACCATAGAGGAACCATGTTCCTCCTGAATTCCTCTCCCTCTGCACTGCCGCTGTGGTTGAGCGCCACCTGCAGTGGAGAAAACAGACTGGATCTGCCTACAGACAGTTCTAAATTCCCTCCCATCTGTATCCATACTTTCAGCACTTTCTTATATCACTTCCTACACTGTGACTGTTATCACTCGGCTAATAGCATTATGTAGAATCTTTCACAAACTATCATACTAGCAAATATCCCTTTATAATATCTGTTTTACTCACTAAAATACTGACTAATGTATATAGTCTGCCACTGGCTTTTACAATGACTCTTACCAGATATAATCTTTTACAAACTATCATATCAACTGCTGTCACAGTATATAATCTGTCATCCACTGTCATAGTGACTAATGTCAGTATTTTTCTAATCTGTTACCAACTACCATATCAAATAATGCCTTACAACTGTCAAAACAACGAATGACACTGTATGAAACCCATAATCAACCAGCTGAACCATGTCTGAGCACAGGAGATGACATATCTTTCATCTAACTGACACCTCTAGAAGCACTGCATGTTCTTGAGACATGCATGTCTATGAAAATGAAGAAGCACCCACTCAGATATTTTTTCTTCTTATCTGTGGTTCTTGTACCATTATCAACAGTCCTGTTTTTCTGTGGACATACTGTATGACAGAGACGTTGTGCCCCTTTTCACTCCTCTGCCCACTTTTGTATGACATGTACTGTATCTCATCAATCATAACATTTAGCACATATGTACACAAGATACAATCTACATACCTTACACGCCACATTCCACATGCACAAAATTACAACAATCAACAACCTGCACTGACATTCAAATTACACGATTCGTAAACACACATATTTGCTAATCCAAGTACAGAGATCAGTAGCATAACAAGAATATCCTGAATATGGAATTCACATTTGACCCAGATGTTAGGTAGCTACACAACAGATGTTTTATGAGTGTCAAATAAATGGCAAATGCATGAAAATATTGTACTTAGGTCCAATAATTTATTGATTCTCCAAAAGTGTTTTATCTATTGTAATAATAGTTCTCATATACCCAGTATTCTTCCGTTTTCACTGCTATCTGTGAACAAAGGGAATTGTGACATTGCTTTTGCAAGGTTTCTGTGGTTCTGTAGCTGGTAGCTATTTGTTGGCTATTATTTTTATAGCTGCTCCATGTTTCCTGTTTGTGGTCTACACTGAAGTCTAGGCACAGAACAGCTAGGCCTCATTACCAAGGAATTTATTTTTAAATAGACTTTTAAGTATAATTTCTTTTGTTGTAAGGCTACATATTTTCAATATAAATGATAAAAGATTTTCCTGTGCTGCCACACAGCTATCCCAAAATAATAATCATATTTTGAAGCTGCTGCTGCCACCTATGCTGAGCTCCCACACGTGTTAAATACTAAATTAAATAAAGTATTATACTATGTAACGCATCCTATATATATATGATTATTTAAGTGAAGAAATTTGCAATAAACCTACATTGAGCTTCAATTATTTAATATTTAAAATCTTTCTTAATATTGATTTCAAGTACATTGTTGCATTGTTGTTATTTGTATTATTTTTACAATTACTTTTAATGTGTAAAGCAAAGTTATAAAAAGTAGTTCCGTTTTCTGGGTAATAAAAGGTTCATATCATTAGACCTCTCACAATCCAAAATACATTTAGCATGGGAGGCTGTTATTGCTTGTGTCCTAGAAGAGTAATGCGCAAGGTCGGTGCACCCTCCTGTTCCTTTTGTATGTTTCCGTTCTAACGATACCCATTATTCTGAGGAGGGCAGCAAGACCTGCGACATTCCATTGATTTTGCTAAGGAGGTTGGCTGCGCCACTTACTCAATTGACCGTGCGCGCGAGCGCAGGAGATTGCTTTGTGTTATTTGAAACCTCAAGGCACCCTGGTTGAAAAAGGCTGCTCTGCAGCATGGAGTACACCAATGTACTATCCTCAGAATTAGCACTGGTTCCAAGAGATATATAATGGAAGATTCCAGGTTGGCTGGATGGATGGTGATAGCTGTGCCAGTTTACAGCCCATCTCCGGGGAGGCCTGAATTTTAAGTCTTAGCCCCAATTCATAACCGCTTTGACCAAAATAGAATCACTCTGATCCTTCCCGGAAGCCCTAAAGAAAGAAGGGTGGGAATGTCAAATTCACGGACCGCTACATCAGCTGTAAGTACAGCAAGGACTGAGGGTGGTGGGGAAGGTGTAGGGTGTTAGATCTCCTTTTAATTGTTTCTGAAAGGTGAACTAGCCCTCTAAATATGTTTTACTTCATTAAAGAAAAAGTTGAGTTTGTTTTTTCTTTTTTTTTAAGCTGAAACTGCTCTTCTCACTTTTAAAAATTACTGGGGTCCAGTGTTGTGTTCCTGAAGCTTTTCTTCTTACAGCTGTAGGTCCCTGGTGGTGGCATGTTGGACATGGGAGCCGGCTGTGGCTTCCTGAGGAACTACAGCCGGATCCCCACTGCACATGTGTGACCTCACACAGCCCTTTCTGAATGGTTATGCAGCTTCCTGGGACAATTGCTGTGTCCCAGGAGGCTATAGGAGAAAAGAAGGTTGGGCAAAGGTTGTCATTCTTGCCTAGTCCAGAATTGCGGAAGCAGGAGTGGGAACCAATAACAATCAATGAGTGACAGGGGGCGCTGTGAGATTATAATATGTATCTAATCTCAATATACCATATAACATGGAATGACATGACATGTATTAAAAAGTGCTACGTGCGGTATCTACTACCTTCCAGAAAAAATTACAGGACTTGAATAAATCAATTAAAATATAAAGTGCCTTTGATACGATTGACCACCCCCTCCTCCTCAAAAAACTACACGCCTTTGGTCTCCGTGACTGTACAGTTCGCTGGTTCTCTTCCTACTTATCCAACCGCACCTTTAGCGTTTCTTATAACTCTACTTCCTCCTCTCCTCTTCCTTTCTCTGTTGGGGTCCCTCAGGGTTCTGTTCTTGGACCTCTACTATTTTCAATCTACACTGCCTCCCTGGGTCAACTGATAACCTCCCATGGCTTCCAATACCACCTCTATGCTGATGACACCCAAATCTATTTCTCTACCCCTCAGCTCACTCCCTCTGTCTCCTCACGTATCAGTGATTTACTCTCAGATATATCAGTCTGGATGTCTCGCCACTTCCTTAAACTCAATCTAGCAAAACCGAACTTCTAATTTTTCCTCCCCCCTATGCCTCTTCCCCTGATCTCTCTGTCAAAATCGATGGCACAACTATAAGCCCATCCCACATGCCAAGGTTCTAGGTGTAGTCCTAGACTCTGAACTCTCCTTCAAGCAACACATCCAATCACTGTCCAGGGGCGGATCCAGGGGGGGCAACAGGGCAATTGCCCCCCCCCCCAAAATAGAAGCACTGACATTTCTTGATACCAGTGCCAATGCCGCTGCCTCTACCCGAGTCTCTCTCTCACATCAGCCGATCAGCGGCGCCGAGAGAGAGACTCGCACTGACATGGCAGGATACCAGGAGGAGGAGGAGGTGGGTGGAGCCTCTTCCCTGCACTCGTTGCTAACGCCAGGGCCGCCTGGCATCTAGCAACGAGTGACATCAGCGAGTCACGTCGGACTCGGACTTGAGTCTGAAAGCCGACGTGACTGTGACAGGTCAGACGGAGCTAAACAGTCATGTAAGTGCAGGTACGGCGCTCGTACAGTCACACTGAGAGGGGGGCTGGATGGGAAGCTGCTGGGTGGCTCGGCAGGGGGGGATGGACTGGCCAATCAGTGGGTGGCAGAGCAGAGAGATGACATCATCTCTCACCGCCCGGCGCCCGCCCTGCATTCTGGCAGTTCTGCCCTCACTCACTGTGCAGGCAGCAGAGAGATTACATCATCTCTCTGCTGCCTGACTCAGACTGGGACGCAGGAATTGACAATCCCCATTCCCCACCTTAGCAGGAAAGTAACTATCTGCAACTTGTGGCAGGTGATGTGGCAAGTGGATAATCCGCAATGTGTGGCAAGTGAACAATCCGCAATGTGTGACAGGTGACGTGGCAAGTGACAATCTACAACTTGTGGCAGGTGACGTGGCAAGTGGACAATCCGCAACTAGTGGCAAGTGAACAATCCGCAATGTGTGACAGGTGACGTGGCAAGTGACAATCCACAACTTGTGGCAGGTGACGTGGCAAGTGGACAATCCGCAACTTGTGGCAAGTGAACAATCCGCAATGTGTGACAGGTGACGTGGCAAGTGACAATCCACAACTTGTGGCAGGTGACGTGGCAAGTGGACAATCAGCAATGTGTGGCAGGTGATAGTGGACAATTTGCAACATGTGGCAAGTGACAATCCGCAGCTTGTGGCAGGTGACGTGGCAAGTGGACAATCCGCAACTTGTGGCAGGTGACGTGGCAAGTGAACAATCCGCAATGTGTGACAGGTGACATGTCAAGTGACAATCCACAACTTGTGGCAGGTGACGTGGCAAGTGGAGAATCAGCAATGTGTGGCAGGTGATAGTGGACAAATTGCAACGTGTGGCAGGTGACGTGGCAAGTGATAATCTGCATCTGGTGGCAGGCGATGTGGCAAGTGACACACTCGGGGCTCCCACTGATTCTGCATTATGGTGAGTTGAACTATTTCATTTTCTATAACAATGTAATAATAGAAGTAATGTGTTTCAAACATCCTGACACTATAATAACCATGGTGCCGTGATGATTGAAGCTCCAACATCAGCCATTTCCCTGATAAATTGCCCCAAAAAAACGTATTTTCTGGCAGTGCCCCTCCCGACACTAGACTCTGGATCCGCCCCTGTCACTGTCCAAATCCTGCCGCCTCAACCTCCGCAACATCTCCAAAATACGCCCCTTTCTAACCAATGACACAACAAAGTTCTTAATTCACTTGCTGGTCATCTCTCGCCTCGACTACTGCAACTCCCTCCTCATTGGCTTACCTCTACATAGTCTATCACCTCTTCAATCCATTATGAATGCCGCTGCCAGACTCATCCACCTTACCAATCGCTCTGTGTCTCCTCTCTGTCAATCCCTCCACTGGCTTCTGCTCAGCCAAAGAATTAAATTCAAAATTCTAACAACTACGTACAAAGTCATCCACAATTTCGCCCCCAGCTACATCACTAGCTTGGTCTCTAAATACCAACCTACTCGCTCTCTTCGTTCCTCTCAAGACCTCCTGCTCTCTAGCTCCCTTGTCACCTCCTCCCATGCTCGCCACCAGGCCTTTTCCAAAGCCTCTCCAATCCTATGGAACTCCTTACCCCAATCTGTCCGCTTATCTCCTACTTTATTAGCTTTCAGAAGATCCCTGAAAACCCTTCTCTTCAGAGAAGCCTATCCTACCCACACCTAACAACTGTACTTTCATTTTTTTTTTCCATCAGCTCATCCCCCACAGTTATTACCTTTTGTCTCCACTTGACCCTCCCTTCTAGATTGTAAGCTCTAACGAGGAGGGCCCTCTGATCCCTCCTGTATTGATTTATATTGTAAGTGTACTGTCTGCCCCATGTTGTAAAGCGCTGCGCAAACTGTTGGCGCTATATAAATCCTGTATAATAATAATAATATATGTGCCAATACAACAAAACTTCTTTTAAAAAATTTAAAAAATATATAAAACACCCCCAGGAGTGCTCATATATGAAAACTGCTCACGAGATGGATATGACCTCTTTAATTAAAAAAAAGGTTTAATGCGTTGTAAGGAAATCCTGTTAGGAACCCTTGGGTAATGGATAATGGATGGTAATGAATTTCATCAAACATTTGGCCAATATAGTGTATTTTGGGTGTAATTCCACCTATAACCATGCCATGTTTGAACAATATATCATTTAGTGACAACTTTGTAAAAAAAAAATAAATAAATTAATTTAATTTTCCCGAAACTTGTGGCAAAATATAAAATATTCCATGGACTCAACATGCCTCTCAGCAAATAGCCTGAAGTGTCTACTTTCCAAAATGGGGTTATTTGGGAGGGGGGGGGGGGGGGGGTTGTGCTATCTTGACATGTTATGGCCTCCAAACTGTGATAGGTAGTGAGGAAGTGAAATCACCATTCTACACCCTTAGAAATCCTGAAGGCGGTGCTTGGTTTTCGGGGTCCCGTACGCAGCTAGACTCCCAAAAAGTCTCACACATGTGGTATCCCCGTACTCAGGAGAAGCAGCAGAATGTATTTTGGGGTGTAATTTCACATATGCCCATGGCATGTTTGAGCAATATATCATTTAGTGACAACTTTGTGTAAAATTATTTATTTTTTTGTCATTTTTCAGTCACTTGTCACAAAAAAAATGAATATTCAATGGGCTCAACATGCCTCTCAGCAATTTCCTTGGGGTGTCTACTTTCCAAAATGGGGTCATTTGGGGTGGGGGAGGTGGGTTTGTACTGCCCTGCCATTTTAGCACCTCAAGAAATGAATAGGCAGTCATAAACTAAATGCTGCGTACATTTCAGAAAATGTACCTTAGTTTTTAGACGCTATAACTTTTGTGCAAACCAACAAATATACGCTTATTGACTTTTTTTTTTTTTTACCAAAGACATGTAGCTGAATACATTTTGGCCTAAAATTGAGTTTATTGTATTTTTTTATAACAAAAAGTAGAAAATATCATTTTTTTTCCAAAGGTTCTGTCTTTTTCCGTTTATACTGCAAAAAATAAAAATTGCAGAGGCAATCAATACCATCAAAAAAAGCTCTATTTGTGGGAAAAAAAGGACGCAAATTTTGTTTGGGTAAAGCAATGCATGACCGCCCAATTACCAGTTAAAGCAGCGCAGTGCCAAATTGTAAAAAGTGCTCTGGTCATTGAGGGGCCAATTATTCCGGGGCTGAAGTGGTTAATCTATCCATAGAAGCCAGGTGAATGAAGGAATCCCCCCCATCAGGATATTGTATCCTAAAAACAGGACCCACAGCTATCAGAATACACTGATCAATGGCTGCAGCTGCTGAATGACAAATGTTTTCCAGCATGTTCCTTCAACAGAAGTTGATCAAATAATTTCTGTAGAGTGCAGATGGCCACACACAAATCAAAATTCTGCCGATCCCTGCTTAACCGGCCAGATTTTGACCCTACAATGGCCAGCTTTACTGGTGCCAGGCTTTAGATATTAACGTATTTTAATATTTTAACAAGCAGATTAAAACAAGCCATTTTTTACCTTAATAGAGACAGGTCTGAAGCAATTCCTCATCAAATTTTACAACAGAAGCACTGAAGTCATATCAGCCATTATCTCACTTTTTACATTATAAAGTTGGAAGTCACTACTGGAAGTGGAAAGCAGGGGCAGCTGAGCTGCTTAGATGACCAACTTGAAAAACTTCAGTGTTTCAGCTTGAAGACCACCCCTACTGGAACACAACGCACAGCAAACACATTTACACCCAACCTATTAAAGATGTAAATATACAAGATTCATATGGGTATGCACCAGACAAAAGTTCAAAATGGCAAGCAGTCAGTCAATTTAGGGCTAAGGAGGTTCACAATTAGTACAATTAAAAAAAGCACAGTAGATCCCAGGGAAGAGAATTTCAGAGAAGTTATTGAGAGCAATCCTAAATGGCAATGCTAAAGCCCTGCTCAATATGTCTGCAAGGGATAATGCTTTATATAAAACTCAGATTAATTTCAAATGATTTTCCTAGATTGCATTTCATTGAACAATTTTACCTACTGCCCGGAGTAGCCTTTATTGGACACGGATATTTTCCAACATGTTTAAATTGTATGACTTGTGAAAGATTGAGTCTTGCCCTCAAGGTAACCGTCTGAAATTTTTATTGATATGCCATAAAAAATGAGTCATAGGAGAACAAGGTATACTGGCCAGCAGCTGTTTCACCCCCCCGCGCACACTTTCTCATGGCTGCATCACAGGGTAAAAAGTATATGTAAAAGCAGTATTTTAGTATTTTATAATGTTTCACTGTTAGCAAGTGTACTGTAAGTAAATTAATTACAGGTAAGTGTACTAAATGTACAGGGCTTATTTTTATTTTTAATAGCAGTAACCTTATTTGGCAGCAATTCATGCATTCCTTATTTCCCTGTTTTGTGGCATATCAGTGCTGTTTTCCATAAAACACAATTAGCTTCATGTTTTCTTTCATTTACAATCAGCACTCAATTATATGTTGCTAATTCTTGCCCCTTGAACATATGATATAAGTGGGAGGCATGCAAATATAATTCTGTGACATATGCAAGTGAATACTGAAACAAATCAAATTGCACAAATTAGGGTTCATGCACACAGGGCTTTAACAGGCATTTTAAATGGTTTGACTAATTTACCGGTGCTCTTCTACACACAGGAAGCCACTGTGCCGCATACAGCCTGCCATACAAGTGGATGGCTGTACCAGGCATGGCATATCCAAGAGAGAATGGGCCCAGGGGCTAGGCAAAGCATGAAGTATATAATTGCACCCTGTGAGTGCCGCATTATCTTTTGGACTAATATATATATATATATATATATATATATATATATATATATATATATATACATATATATATATTTACACTATATTACCCAAAGTATTGAGACACCTGCCTATACACATACATGAACTTTAATGGCATGGGTTCCATACATTGGAATGGCCCCCTCACACACACCTGTATATATGTCAGCCCCCCCACACACACACCTGTGTATATGTCAGCCCCCTCACACACACCTGTATATATGTCAGCCCCCCCACACACACACCTGTATATATGTCAGCCCCCCACACACACACCTGTATTTATGTCAGCGCCCCCTCACACACACACACACCTGTATATATGTCAGCCCCCCTCACACACACACACACACCTGTATGTATGTCAGCCCCCCTCACACCTGTATATTTATCAGCCCCTCTCACACCTGTATATATGTCAGCCCCCCCACACACACACCTGTATATATGGCAGCCCCCCACAAACACCTGTATATATGTCAGCCCCCCACACACACACCTGTATATATGTCAGCCCCCCCACACATACCTGTATATATGTCAGCCCCCCACACACACCTGTATATATGTCAGCCCCTCACACACACCTGTATATATGTCAGCTCCCCCCACACACCTGTATATATGTCAAACCCCCCCCCACACACACACCTGTATATATGTCAGCCCCCCACACACCTGTATCTATGTCAGCCCCCCCACACACACACCTGTATATATGTCAGCCCCCCACACACACACACACCTGTATATATGTCAGCCCCCCCCACACACACACCTGTATATATGTCAGCCCCCCGCACACACACACCTGTATATATGTCAGCCCCCCGCCACACACACACACCTGAGTATATGTCAGCCCCCTCACACACACCTGTATATATGTCAGCCCCCACACACACCTGTATATATGTCAGCCCCCACACACACACACCCGTATATATGTCAGCCCCCCCCACACACACACACCTGTGTATATGTCAGCCCCCCCACACACACACCTGTATATATGTCAGCCCCCCCCCACACGCACACACACCTGTATTTATGTCAGCGCCCCCACACACACACACACACACACACCTGTATATATGTCAGCCCCCCTCACACCTGTATATTTATCAGCCCCTCTCACACCTGTATATATGTCAGACCCCTCACACACACCTATATATATGGCAGCCCCCCCACACACACCTGTATATATGGCAGCCCCCCTCACACACACCTGTATATATGTTAGCCCCCCACACACACACACCTGTATATATGTCAGCCCCCCCACACATACCTGTATATATGTCAGCCCCCCACACACACCTGTATATATGTCAGCCCCCAACACACACCTGTATATATGTCAGCCCCTCCACACTCACACCTGTGTATATGTCAGCCCCCTCACACACACCTGTATATATGTCAGCCCCCCCACACACACACCTGTATATATGTCAGCCCCCCCCCACACACACACCTGTATTTATGTCAGCGCCCCCTCACACACACACACCTTTATATATGTCAGCCCCCCTCACACACACACCTGTATATATGTCAGCCCCCCTCACACCTGTATATTTATCAGCCCCTCTCACACCTGTATATATGTAAGCCCCCCACACACACCTGTATATATGGAAGCCCCCCACACACACCTGTATATATGTCAGCCCCCACACACACACACACCTGTCTATATGTCAGCCCCCCACACACACCTGTATATATGTCAGCCCCTCCACACACACACCTGTGTATATGTCAGCCCCCTCACACACACCTGTATATATGTCAGCTCCCCCCCACACACACACCTGTGTATATGTCAGCCCCCTCACACACACCTGTATATATGTCAGCTCCCCCCCCACACACACCTGTGTATATGTCAGCCCCCTCACACACACCTGTATAGATGTCAGTCCCCCCACACACCTGTATATATGTCAGCCCCCCACACACATGCCTGTATATATGTCAGACCCCCACACACCTGTATATATGTCAGCCCCCCCACACACACACCTGTATATATGTCAGCCCCCCCACACACACCTGTATATATGTCAGCCCCCCCCACACACACACACACCTGAGTATATGTCAGCCCCCTCAATCACACCTGTATATATGTCAGCCCCCTCAATCACACCTGTATATATGTCAGCTCCCCCCCACACACACACCTGTGTATATGTCAGCCCCCTCACACACACCTGTATATATGTCAGCTCCCCCCCACACACACACCTGTGTATATGTCAGCCCCCTCACACACACCTGTATATACTGTATGTCAGTCCCCCCACACACCTGTATATATGTCAGCCCCCCCACACACACACACACCTGTGTATATGTCAGCCCCCTCACACATGCCTGTATATATGTCAGCCCCCACACACCTGTATATATGTCAGCCCCCCCACACACACACCTGTATATATGTCAGCCCCCCCCACACACACCTGTATATATGTCAGCCCCCCACACACACACACACCTGAGTATATGTCAGCCCCCTCAATCACACCTGTATATATGTCAGCCCCCTCAATCACACCTGTATATATGTCAGCCCCCCACACACACACCTGTGTATATGTCAGCCCCCTCACACACACCTGTATATATGTCAGCCCCCACACACACACACCTGAGTATATGTCAGCCCCCTCACACACACCTGCATATATGTCAGCCCCCCCACACACACACTTGTATATATGTCAGCCCCCCCACACACACACACACCTGTATATATGTCAGCCCCCCTCACACACACCTGTATATATGTCAGCCCCCCTCACACCTGTATATTTATCAGCCCCTCTCACACCTGTATATATGTCAGCCTCCTCACACACACCTGTATATATGGCAGCCCCCCCCACACACACACCTGTATATATGTCAGCCCCCCCACACACACACCTGTATATATGTCAGCCCCCACACATACCTGTATATATGTCAGCCCCCCACACACACCTGTATATATGTCAGCCCCTCCACACACACACCTCTGTATATGTCAGCCCCCTCACACACACCTGTATATATGTCAGCTCCCCCCACATACACCTGTGTATATGTCAGCCCCCTCACACACACCTGTATATATGTCAGCCCCCCCACACACCTGTATATATGTCAGCCCCCCCTCACACACACCTGTATATATGTCAGCCCCCCTCACACACACCTGTATATATGTCGCCCCCCCCCCCCCCCACACACAAACACCTGTATTTATGTCAGCGCCCCCTCACACACAAACACCTGTATATATGTCAGCCCCCCTCATACACACACATACCTGTATATATGTCAGCCCCCCTCACACCTGTATATTTATCAGCCCCTCTCACACCTGTGTATATGTCAGCCCCCTCACACATGCCTGTATATATGTCAGCCCCCACACACCTGTATATATGTCAGCCCCCCCACACACACACCTGTATATATGTCAGCCCCCCCCACACACACCTGTATATATGTCAGCCCCCCACACACACACACACCTGAGTATATGTCAGCCCCCTCAATCACACCTGTATATATGTCAGCCCCCTCAATCACACCTGTATATATGTCAGCCCCCCACACACACACCTGTGTATATGTCAGCCCCCTCACACACACCTGTATATATGTCAGCCCCCACACACACACACCTGAGTATATGTCAGCCCCCTCACACACACCTGCATATATGTCAGCCCCCCCACACACACACTTGTATATATGTCAGCCCCCCCACACACACACACACCTGTATATATGTCAGCCCCCCTCACACACACCTGTATATATGTCAGCCCCCCTCACACCTGTATATTTATCAGCCCCTCTCACACCTGTATATATGTCAGCCTCCTCACACACACCTGTATATATGGCAGCCCCCCCCACACACACACCTGTATATATGTCAGCCCCCCCACACACACACCTGTATATATGTCAGCCCCCACACATACCTGTATATATGTCAGCCCCCCACACACACCTGTATATATGTCAGCCCCTCCACACACACACCTCTGTATATGTCAGCCCCCTCACACACACCTGTATATATGTCAGCTCCCCCCACATACACCTGTGTATATGTCAGCCCCCTCACACACACCTGTATATATGTCAGCCCCCCCACACACCTGTATATATGTCAGCCCCCCCTCACACACACCTGTATATATGTCAGCCCCCCTCACACACACCTGTATATATGTCGCCCCCCCCCCCCACACACAAACACCTGTATTTATGTCAGCGCCCCCTCACACACAAACACCTGTATATATGTCAGCCCCCCTCATACACACACATACCTGTATATATGTCAGCCCCCCTCACACCTGTATATTTATCAGCCCCTCTCACACCTGTATATATGTCAGCCCCCCCACACACACCTGTATATATGGCAGCCCCCCACACACACCTGTATATATGGCAGCCCCCCCACACACAAACCTGTGTATATGTCAGCCCCCTCACACACCTGTATATATGTCAGCCCCCCCACACACACACACACACCTGTATATATGTCAGCCCCCACACACACACACACCTGTATTTATGTCAGCGCCCCCTCACACACACACACACACACACACACCTGTATATATGTCAGCCCCCCTCACACACACACACCTGTATATATGTCAGCCCCCCTCACACCTGTATATTTATCAGCCCCTCTCACAACTGTATATATGTCAGCCCCCCACACACATGTGTATATATGGCAGCCCCACGCACACACACCTGTATATATGTCAGCCCCCCTCACACACACCTGTATATGTCAGCCCCCCCCACACACACCTGTATATATGTCAGCCCCTCCACACACACCTGTGTATATGTCAGCCCCTCCACACACACCTGTGTATATGTCAGCCTCTCCACACACACCTGTATATATGTCAGCCCCCCCCACACCTGAATATATGTCAGTCCCCCCACACACACACACACACACACCTGTATATATATGTCAGCCCCCCCCACACACACACCTGTGTATATGTCAGCCCCCTCACACACACCTGTATATATGTCAGCCCCACACACACAATCAGCCCCCTCACACACACCTGTATATATGACAGCCCCCCCACACACACCTGTATATATGTCAGCCCCCCCCCCCACACACACACCTGTATTCATGGCAGCGCCTCCTCACACACACACACCTGTATATATGTCAGTCCCCCTCACACCTGTATATTTATCAGCCCCTCTCACACCTGTATATATGTCAGCCCCCCCAACACACACCTGTATATATGGCAGCCCTCCCACACACACCTGTATATATGGCAGCCCCCTCACACACACCTGTATATATGTCAGCGCCCCCCCCACACACATACACCTGTATATATGTCAGCCCCCCACACACACACACACACCTGTATATATGTCAGCCCCCACACACACACCTGTATTTATGTCAGCGCCCCCTCACACACACACACACACACCTGTATATATGTCAGCCCCCCTCACACACACACACACACACATCTGTATATATGTCAGCCCCCCTCACACCTGTATATTTATCAGCCCCTCTCACACCTGTATATATGTCAGCCCCCCACACACACGTGTATATATGGCAGCCCCACACACACACCTGTATATATGTCAGCCCCCCCCCACACACACCTGTATATATGTCAGCCCCTCCACACACACACCTGTGTATATGTCAGCCCCTCAACACACACCTGTGTATATGTCAGCCCCTCCACACACACCTGTATATATGTCAGCCCCCCCCACACCTGTATATATGTCACCCCCCCACACACACACACACACCTGTATATATATATCAGCCCCCCCACACACACACACCTGTGTATATGTCAGCCCCCTCACACACCTGTATATATGTCAGCCCCCCCCACACACACACCTGTGTATATGTCAGCCCCCTCACACACACCTGTATATATGTCAGCCCCCCCACACACACCTGTATATATGTCAGCCCCCCCCCCCACACACACACACACACACCTGTATTTATGGCAGCGCCTCCTCACACACACACACCTGTATATATGTCAGCCCCCCTCACACCTGTATATTTATCAGCCCCTCTCACACCTGTATATATGTCAGCCCCCCCAACACACACATGTATATATGGCAGCCCTCCCACACACACCTGTATATATGTCAGCGCCCCCCCACACACATACACCTGTATATATGTCAGCGCACCCCACACACATGCCTGTATATATGTCAGCCCCCCTCACACACACCTGTATATATGTCAGCCCCCCACACACACCTGTATATATGTCAGCGCCCCCCCCACACGCACACACCTGTATATATGTCAGCGCCCCCCACACACACACACCTGTATATATGTCAGCGCCCCCCACACACACACACCTGTATATATGTCAGCGCCCCCCCCACACACACACCCCTGTATATATAGCAGCCACCCCCACACATAAATCTGTACACACACAAGCCTCTGGCCCCTCCTTGTACACAAACAGCCCCCTTCCTTACCTTCACAGCCCCTACTTGTAGCTTCTTACCTGGTCCCAGCTTGTTTTCACAAAGCTGACATGTTGCTGAGAAGCACAGTACAGGCAGATCACTGTCACATGAGGGGTGCACATGCACATAGTAGCCAAAGGTGGCAGTAAAGAGCTTGATGCCTGAGTCAATGACACGAGAACAGCAGAAACTGTGAGATTGTTTCTGTACTGCACAGCACAGCACAGATCCCCTTCACCCATCCTGCCTTCTGGCCCCTTACAGTTGTAACGGCTGTACCCCCCTGATGGCCGCCCTGATTGCAGCAAAAGGTGGTTATACAAAGCATTGACTCAGGGTTGCTGAATACAAATGCATGCCACAATTTTCACATATTTATTTGTAAAAAATTGAAAACCATTTATAATTTTCCTTCCACTTCACAATTATGTGCCACTTTGTGTTGGTCTATCACATAAAATCCCAATAAAATACATTTACGTTTTTGGGTGTAACATGACAAAATGTGGAAAATTTCAAGGGGAATAAATACTTTTTCAGGGCACTGTACACAAAACATTTTCATCTTAGTTATTACTACTGCTATTTTAATGCTTGCTTGATGAATATTCATTGAGCATTAAGAGCATTTGTGAAGTCCTTAAATCAACCACTTACTCCAGTCTGGAAGTGTTGAGGTCGAGTGGAAATCCTGCCTGTAGCTTCAATCAATTATTAGGATTTAGCAGGCATTTAGCAGTGCTAGCCCTTTGCATGACATTCTACTTGCACGCACAGCATTTCCAAGTTCTTCTTCGTTAGTGATTCCTAACAACTGACAAAAGTTCAAAGAGGTAGACCACTGTAAATCATTCCTAATGGAAGGAAGTTTTTCAAGATTTACTTCCATGGAAAACTTTTAATTGTAGACATTTAGCCTTTTTTCTGTGTATTCATAGATTTCTTGATTTATGTCTCTCTTTTATTGTATCTCCTTCTGTTCACATGTACTGAAACAATTTACATAGTATACATTGAGGCTGAAACTTCCTGTTTTTGCAAATGTTTATTTTTCAACATAACCCACAAAGCACCATTGACACTGCTTGTTTTTTTTTTTTCACTTTTCTTCTGCCCTGCTCAGTTGTGCCTGTAGAAAACATTAAGTGCCTGTGAATGACAGCTTGGAAACAAGGAACCCAAGGATCCAGAGCTCACCAGGCAATTTTACACTACTCACTGGAGATCATTAACTTCAATGATAGTCTTATATTCTGTTTTGTGACATAGCTGATGATCATTTATTTTACATTAAGGCAGATACCTTTCTTTTGCAACCAGACAAAAATGAAGATGACTACATAAAACATGTATGCATATGAATCCAATTACATCAATGACCTTGTGATTGCTATCCTTGTCTTTTTCAAAACATCCTTTTACAAAAGTGGAAACTGACATGAATTGGGCAGCAGTCAACATAGATGAATGTTATGTATATTTTTATTGTTACCATGCCAGCAGATTTGCAGAGTTTTACAGTGTCTGAAAATTAGGTTTCTTTGGGCCTCTCTATTGAACGTAAATCTCTTGACAGGGTTATCGAATGAATAAAAGGTTTGGATACATTAAGCAGTTAGGACACATTAGACAAATGTTGTGCTATCAGTGTTATCCGATATGCAGTATTTTAAGTTCATTAATGAGAACATCACTCTTCAATTACCCTTATATGACCATGTAAGTTCAATAAACATTGCTTCATTGTATCTCATGCTACGTTTTATACCGCAGTAAATATGATTTCTCAGGAGAGAGAGGAAAAAGTTGAAGGAAATCTGACTGCATAGTGGTTATAGAAAAATATGCACTCTCAGATTTTCCTCTTCTTTGGCAAATCCTCCCTCTTATGAGAAAGTACTGACACAACCAGTAATAAGAATCAGCACTTCCCAGAAATGTGGCCAAACATTTGTAAGTGAAACATTCATTCAACTTAGTACTATACAAATTTTTCACATGTATATACTGTAACTGTATGAATTTATGAAATATATTTAATAGTATACAGCACTACCCCCGCAGGGGCTGCAGATGACTGGTTTCCCTATTCCTGCACAGCCAGGAGACAAGCATTTTTAACTTTCATCCAGACACAAGGAACAAACTTTGAGCTTGGATTTTGTTGTTTATTAGGGGTAATAACATGGATGGGGAATATGAATTATGGGATGCCCAGCATGATTGCAACAATAGCAGGGACAATCTTCTCCCTGTATACACGATCCTTCTCCTAAATGCTGACAGTCTCTGATAATAAAAGATGCAAAAGCCCCTTAAGGTCTAGTAACTCTCAGTCCCTTGGAAAGTAGCATAAAGTGTTTGTAGGCTGCGTACCGGAGTATTTCCAACACCACTGTAGACACTGATCCCAACTCTACGGCCTACAGGAACTATCAGCCCACCTGTCTGCTTCTTCACCAGCCCACCCGGCTGCTCCGAAGATCTCCCAGGGCAAGGAAAAGGAAAGAATAAGCACAACGCTGTCTCCCTGAAAGGCTGGCTACATTTGGCAGTCTCTCCCCTTCTGAATCCCTGGGTGTGCTGTTGTACTCTCACTGTCCTCCATGCCTTCTGCAGTTTCCTTGGGCAAGATTCTTTTCAAACTGCACTGCTATCAGGATCCTCTCAAGCCTGCCTGAGCTCCAGCCTGAGGCAGAGTCCCCCCTAGACCAGGAGCTCCTCTCCAGACGACCGACAGTCTCCTCTGCTGGAATGACTCATCCATATTCAAGGGCTGGCTCAGCCACCCTGCCCAGCCACCTTGCCAGGCCCACTGCCTGGGGATTGGCCAAGCTCCCATAAGTATGCAGATCAACCCTCCTGGCCTCTGCCCTTTAGCTTCAAGAAATTCCTCCAAACTTCTAGAACCAGGGGGAAGCACCAGAGACCTGCCTGTATGAGTCACCCAGGCTGACCTGCAGTAAACCCTGACCCTGACCCAATTTAGACTCGCAAGTTAACTATGAGTCAGAACATAGAGTTGCTCACACTGACACTAGTAGCACACTAGAGAGTGTTACACTTATATCATGGAAATTCAGTTAAAATAAAACTCCAGCCCATTTTTTTTTTTTTACCCTTGGATAGGGTGGGAAGAATCCCTGTCGGGTCTTTAATTATGTCCCTATTGGGGGGGAGATTTTCTCTTCGTATTGTTCCAAGGACAGAATCCATCCAGTGATGATGTGGGCAACATTAAAAGCAATTTTTAGATTAGCTTGGGGAAAGTTTAGAACCTCTGTTGGGTTTTTGCTGCTATCTGTATCCCCTACTGAGGACATTTCTTTACTCCTTGTTTGCTTTGTTATAACTCTTCCCTTATTTTTTTTATTAAATACTATTTAGAAAAACAAAACAAATTGGACTACTTGAATTTTAAAACCAGTTACACAAAATAGGGACAATATGGATTATGGTATATGCTAAAATCGTCATACAGTATAAAATAAGCCCAAAGTTAACTTGGGAGATTTCTGTTTATCAGAGGCAAGCCAAGGACAGGGTGGTGGTTGTGCTGCACCCCAATACAGCCTGTATGGGAGTGCACTACAGTGTTTTTGTGCTGACACTATTAGGTAAACTGATATTCTGCCCAGTAGTAATTGGGCCTGATGTTCTTTGACAGAGCCAATGCCACCAGAACTATGCTCTACAGGCTCTGCATCCCCTTTAAGATATGTAAACATTGATATTTTTAACTGTCAATTTTTGTCTGCATTTTTCCCAATGACCTCCAAAGCAAATGGGCACCGTACAACCGGGCAGTGGAAAGAAGGCATCTCTCCACTGTTCAGTAATGTAAGACAGAATTTCCTCACTGACCATCAAGGTAAGCAATCACCTCTAGACTGACCACCAATGTAAGGGGGCACGAGAATGACCACCAGTATAATAAGGATACTACAATGGACACCAATACAAAGTGAGTACCACACTGCTCTGACTACCAATATAATGGGACCACTACACTGGCCAATAGTGTAATGAAGCACCACACTGACTAGTAAGGAGGCACTATACTGGCTACTAATATAATGGGGGGGTTAAACAGGCTACTAATGTAAGGTTGCACTATAATGACCACCAATATAATGGAAGTACTACAGTGGCCACCAATGTAAGGGCACACGCACTGACCAGCAATGTAATTGAAGCACTACACTAACCACCAGTGTAAGAGGGTACTGCACAGGCCACTAATATAATGGGGGAATTACACTGTCCACCATTTTAAGGAAGTACTATACTGGTTACTAAAACAATGTAAGAAGGTACTATACTGGCCTGCAATGTAGGGAAGCACTACACTGGCCACCAAGATAATGGGAGTATGACATTGTCCAACAATGTAAGAGGCCCATCACTGGTCTGTGTTACTACCACTATATTAAAAGCACTACACTGGCCACCAATGTAATGTGACACTACACTGAACAGCAATATAATGGGAGCACTACAGTGGACACCAATGTAGGAGAGGCACTCCACTGGCCAATATAATCGGACCCTGACATGGGCCATAGATATAATGAGGGCACTACACTGACCACCACTATAATGGAAGCACTACACTATCCATCAATACATGGGGCACTACGCTGACCACCAATATAATAGGACCACTACACTGGCTACTAATATATGAGTGCATTACACTGACCACCAGTGTAAAAGAAAGTTATGCCATTGGTGAATAAGGGGATCTATTATATATACCTATGGTCTTGGAAAAGTTGCATTGCCTGTATTCCCTGTAGTTTGATGAATAAACCAGACCTGAAAACCCCTGCTAGGAAAATAGAGATCAGTAGAATGTAGGGCAGAATACAAGTGTAAGCACTATGTAAGGCAAAGTACAGGGTTCAGTATTATGTGGATCAGAGTGCAGAGGTCAGTAGTATCTAAGGTAGAGTGCAGAGGTCAGTAGTATGTAGAGAAGAGTGCAGTAGGGTAAGTATGGCAGTAAACAGAGATCAGTAGTATGTAAGGATGAGTACGTGGATCAATATTATGTAGGGCAGATTACGGGGATAAGAAGTTTTTAGGGCAGAGTACAAGGGTAAGTAGTATGTAAGGTAGAGTACAGGGGTGAGTATTCAGTAAGGCAGAGTTTAAGAGTCAGTACTATGTAGGGCAGAGTACAGGGGATGGTACTTTGTATAAAATAATATAGGGGTCAGTTGTTTTTTAGGGCAGAGTACAGAGATCAGCAGTATGTAGGGCAGAGTACAGAGATCAGTAGTAAGTGGGGCAAAGTACAGAGTTCAGTAATATGTGCTGTAGGGCAGATTACAGGGGTCAGTTATATGTAAGGCAGAGTGCAGGAGGTCAGTTGTATTTAGGGCACAGTGCAGGGGTCAGTAGTATCTAAGGTAGAGTGCAGAGATCAATAGTATGTAAGGTAGAGCAAATAGGTAAGAAGTTTGCAGGGTAAAGTACAGGGGCCAGTAGTATGTAGGGCAGAGTACAGGGGGTCAGTAGTTTTAGGGAAGAGTGCAGGAGTCAGTAGTATCTAAGATAGAGTACAGAGGTTGGTGGCATGTAAGGAAGAGTACATGGATCTATAGCATGCAGCGCAAAGTACAGGGGTCACTAGATTGTAGGAAAGAGTACAGGGGTAAGTAATTATCAGGGCAGAGTACAAGGGTTAGTAGTAAGGGCAGAGTACAGAGGTCAGTAGTTTGTAGACCAGTATATAGAGGTCAGTAGTATGCAAGGAAGAGTATATAAATCAATACTAAGTAGGACAGAATACAGAGGTCAGTAGTATGTAAAAATAAGTGTAGGAATCAGTAGTATGATGGGGACGGTATAGAGGTAAATAGTATATAAGACAGAACGCAGGGGTCAGTAGTATTTAGGGCAGAGTACAGAAGTCAGTAGTATGTAAGGCAAAGTGCAGGGTTCAGTAGATTGTAGGGTAGCGTACAGAGGTTAGTAGTATATGGGACAGAGTACAGAGGTCACTGGTATGTAGGGCAGTATATACTGTAAAGGTCAGTAGTATATATGGAAGACTACATGGATCAATCATATTTAGAACAGAGTACAGGGGTCAGTAGTATGTAGAACAGAGTGTGGGGATCAGTAGTATGTTGAGCACAGTATAGAGGTCAGTAGTATAAAAAGGCAGAATGCAGGTGTCAATAGTATTTAGGGCAGAGTACAGAGGTCGGTAGTATATATAGTATGTAAGGCAAAGCACAGGAGTCAATAGATTGTAGGGCAGAGTACAGGGGTCAGTACACTGTAGGTCAAAGTACATAGGTTCATATTATATAGGGCAGAATACAGGGGTCAGGAGATTATAGGGTAAAGTACAGAGATCTATAGCATGTGGGGCAAAGTATTGGGGTCAATAGTGAAATAAAGTAAGTGTGATGCTACAACCAGGATAAATTGATAAAAATGCTGGAGAGATACTTTGCAGGGTGCCTGGACAACAGATGCACACTCTGTAGCATAATTTGAAGATAAACAAGGGTCTGGCAGAACAGTATAATATTCAATCTTCTTTATAAGTAATCTATCAAGACATAGGGGAATTCAATAAACAGAAGGTTGACATGTTTCAGCCCTGCCATGGGCCTTAGTCATACCGACCTTTGCATATCCAGGCCAGAGTATAGAGGTCATTGGTAGTTAGGCTGTATACAGAGGCCAGTAGTATGTAAGAAAGAGTACACAATTCAATAGTATGTAGGGCAGAGTACAGAGCTAGGCAGTTTGTAAGGCAGAATGCAAACATTAGTAATATGTAGGGCAGATTACCTGGGGCCAGTAGACTGTAGGGCAGGGTGCAGAGGTCTGGAGTATGTAGGCAAGAGTACAGGAGTCACTAGTATGCAGTTTATACTGGTCAATAGTATGTAAGGCAGAGTGCAACGGTCAATCATATGTAGGGCAGAGTACAGGCCAGTAGTATGTAAGACAAAGTGCAGGGGGTTAATGGTATGCAGACAAGAGTACAGGGTCAGCAATATGTTAGTTAGAGTGCAGGGCTGAGAAGTATGTAGGACAAAGTACAGAGGTAAGTAGTCTGTGGAGTAGATTACAGAAGTCAGTAATATTTAGGGCAGCATACAGAGATCAGTAGTATGTATGGCAGACTACAGGGGTCAGCATGATGTAAGGCAAAGTCGGGAGATCAGTAGTATTTAGGAAAGAGTATGGAGTTTAGTAGTTTGTAGGAAAGAGTACAGGGGTTAATAGTATGTAAGGCAGAGTGCAGGAGGTCAGTACTATATAAAGAAATGTACAATGGTCAGTAGTATGTAAGGCAAAGTGCTGGGGTCAGCAGTATGTAGGACAGAGTACAGTATAACATGGGAGGAATGGTTGGGACTTTGTGTGAAGCATGCAGCCAGGGAGATATCATAACAAAAATGTGTCTGGCAGGTACATAATAAGTTTAGAACTTTTCTTCAGAGTATAGTATAAGTAATTTGTAGGGCAGAGTACAGGGGTCAGTAGTATGCATGGCAGCTTACACGTATACATAGTATTGAATGCAGAGTGCAGGGGGTCAATAGTAGGCAGGGAAGAGTGCAGGGGTCAGTAGTATGTAAGGCAGAGTACAGGTGTTAGAAATATGTAGGGCAGAATGCAGGGAGTCAGTAGTATGTAGACAAGAGTGCAGACTCAAAAATATGTAAGGCAGAGTGCAGGGCTCAGTAGAAGGTAGGACAGTGCGCAAGAGGGTCAGTAGTTGGAAGGGCACAGTGCTGGGGGCAGTAGTATGTAAGTCAGTATAATGAGGGGCAGAGAACAAGTTTCTAGAGCAGAGTAGAGAGGTAACTAATATGTAGGACACTGTACAGGGGTTAGTAGTGTGTACTGTAAGGCAGAGTGCAGTGGTCAGTGGTATGTGGGGCAAAATACAGGGTTCAGTGGTATGTAGAGCTGTCAGGAAAGGACTCACCTGCTAGTAGCACTGTGGCTCCCAGCTCCATAGGATGCAGTTTCAGTGTCCACCAGCGGGTGTCATCCAACAGATGGACTATACAGGGAATTAGGCTTCACCTGATATGGACTGCTGGGGGTATATAAGCCTGCCTTTCACTGAGGTCCAGTGCTTCAGTATTTTCCCTGCCAGCAGTGTCCCTGCCTGAGCCTGATCTGTTCCTGTTCCTTGTACCCTGATCCGAAGACATGTCCCCGGGAACCTGCTCCCTGCTGCCACTAACTGGCTTCCTGCTCCCCTTGTCTCTGCCTGCCTTTCTCATGTGTGTTCCCCCACTTGTATTTAGTTAGTTAGGTATAGTTTGTTAGGTTATTATATAGGGTTTGCTGTGTTGTGTTTATTTTTCCACTTGCTTGTTTATGATTTACTGGTGTTGGTATTGGATGTGTGTCATTTTCTTAATAAACATATTGTTTTTTTTTTTTCCCTCCCCCCCCTGCCCTTTTCTCCCCATCCCGTCCCCTTTTTTTTTTTTTTTTTTTGGATAGGTATTGGATAGGTTTTTTCTTTTTTCCTTTTTTATATATTTGTTCGGCTATAGGGTGCCTGAACAAATAGTAGTAGTAGTACGATATCCCCTTTTAGGGGTATATCTGCAATATAGTTGCAATACAGTTGCAGCTTGCGTGTGTGTTCTTTTTTTTTTTTTTTTTTTTTTTTTTTGGGAGAAAACTAATCCCAACTCTCCTCCTCCTTTTTTTGTTTTTTGAGAGGAGATGGGACTTAGTCGGATAAGCACTTCGTGCTTGGGTATATATATTTTTTTGTTATTTTATGTTGGTCTTTGTCATGGTTTGTATAAGCTTGTTTCAAAAATTGCCTTAAAAATTAACATTGCTGGTACATGGTATATTGTAAAAAACTTGCTGCTTGTGAGTTACTCCAAATGGTGTTCCCCTAGTCATTTTACTTGGCCATGGCTTCTTAAACCTATATGGCCACTTTCTTAGCTGAAACCTTTTCGGTCCTTTCATGGAATGTGAGAGGTCTTAATTCTAAATTTAAACGGGCACTGTTGATGAGATATTTAAAAACCCACTCTCCACATTTTATTCTTCTACAGGAAACCCACCTCACAGGCAGCAAGGTTTTAACTCTAAAAAAACCCTGGATTCAGAGGACCATCCATGCGACTTACTCCTCTTATGCTAGAGGGGTCTCAATCCTAATACACAAGAAATTCCCCTGTGTTATTGAGGACGTGTGCACGGACCCCCAGGGCAAGTTTGCAATGGTGGTGTTTTCACACTGGTCTCAGCGATATATAATCATAAATGTTTATATTCCTCCACCTTTTACACACGATTTATTATATAAGGTTTTGGAAAAAGCAGCTCCTTTTTATCCAGCGAAATTGCTGGTGATGGGGGATTTCAACTCTACTATCTCCCCATATTTGGACAGACCAGTCCCATCAAAAAACTATAGCTCTGAACTATCTATATGGGCACAGGCAATGGGGCTACAGGAGATATGGAGATGGAAACACCCGGCTATTAGGGCATACTCATGCTTTTCGGCCTCACATAGGACTGCCTCACGGATTGACCTAGCCTTCTCTAATTCAATCCTGTTGACGGATGTAATAGGGGCTAAATACCTACCCAGTGGGTTGTCCGATCATAGCCCACTGGTAATCGAGCTTCGCTCGCCTGCACGCCGAGATGCGGCCCTGTGGAGGCTGGGGGCACAGTGGATCTCCCACCCTGAGGTGGCTGACACTATCCCACCCAGACTAGTTGAGTTTTGGGAACTTAATGAAGGCTCCTCGACCCCACAGACGGTCTGGGACACCTTCAAGGCCTATACAAGAGGGCAATATATCTCTATTATCGCTAGTGTCAAGAAACAGCAGGGCCGGGAAACTTACAGGTTACAACAGATGGTAGAGGATCAAACATTAATCTATAGTACAGATCCTACAGCAGCTCATTTTGACGCATTAAATGCCGCCCGCAGTTCACTAAATTTACATTTAACGGAAGTTACAAGATTGGATATGCATAAAGGTAGACAGCGACTATTTGAACAGGGGGACAAGAATGGTCGTTTCCTGGCCATGTTGGCACAGCATGAATATCCATCCACAGTGGTTTCGGGCCTGCGGTCTTCAACTGGGGATAAGGTGACCTCTCAGGTAGAAATCTTACAAATGTTTAAAGCCTTTTACCAAACTCTTTATACCTCTGCTCTTCCCCCCGACTTCCAGCCAGAGATGTTGCAAAACCTTTTAGATCCACTAGCACTTGGCTGGCTGTCGAATGAGGAACGAGAATCGTTGGTACGCCCTATTTCGGCCTTAGAGGTTTTAAAAATTATACGGTCCTTCCCTTTGGGCAAGGCGCCAGGGCCGGATGGTCTTCCTATAGAATTTTATAGGGCACATGCAGCATTTTTGGCACCCATCCTGGCCCAATTATACACCCTCTGCCTATCCAAGGGTGATCTGCCCCTTTCAATGCACCAGGCCTATCTTACTTTGATCCATAAGGACCTTAAGGACCCAGAGCTATGTGCCTCATATAGGCCAATAGCCCTATTGAATAATGACCTGAAAATCTTAACCAAACTGCTGGCTACCCGTCTATATCCATTATTACCTTCGGTTATTGACTCTGATCAAACAGGATTTATGCCTAAAAGGTCAACCGACGTTAATCTTAGGAGACTCTTTACTAATATTCATGCCCAACACAATAACTCCGGTACCAGAGCTATTGCCCTACTAGATATAGAAAAGGCATTCGACACTGTGGAGTGGCCCTTTTTGTGGGAGACTCTACGTCGAATGGGTTTTCCACTACGGTTTATATCATGGTTGCAGGTGATCTATAGGTGTCCCATCTCATCGATTCGTTTGGGCTCCAGACTCTCAACTCCATTTCAACTGTTTCGGGGAACTAGACAGGGCTGCCCTCTTTCTCCGGCTCTATTTGCTCTAGCTATAGAGCCAGTTGCAGAGGCTCTCCGTACATCGCCTCATATTAAGGGGCTTAGGATAGGCATGCTGGAGGAGAGGGTAGCCCTGTATGCTGACGACATGGTTTTATTTTTGGGGGACGCGGGTCCATCACTTCAGGGTGCTCTGTCACTCCTCAACACTTTCTCCATGGTAACGGGCCTCCGGGTAAACTGGCCAAAATCTACTCTATTTCCAATAGATCAAGCAGCCAAATTGACATCCTCTCCAGATAGCCCATTAAAGTGGGTTGACTCCTTTAAATATCTTGGGGTTTGTGTCTCTGCACAAGCCTCAGATTTTCTTAAATTAAACTTGGATCCGGTAGTGGGGGATATGAAAGCTAAACTCAAGGCATGGAATAATCTCCCCCTATCGGTATGGGGAAGGGTCAACTTGCTTAAAATGAAGGTCATCCCCAAATTCATATATTTATTCCGCCATTCCCCGCAGTGGATTCCTAAATCCTTCTTTACTAAACTAAACCAACGCTTTTCAGAGTTTCTCTGGGGCTCCTTACCACCGAGATATAAGTTAACTACATTAATGAGGCCACTATCGCAGGGTGGTATGGCCTTTCCGGATTGCTATAAGTACTTTTTGGCGACACAGCTGGTGACAGTGGTCTGGTGGCTAAATCCTGATAAAACCAATGTGGCCTCCGCTTTGGAGGCCACCGTGGCAGGCTCCTGGGAATCTCTTCAATACCTAATTTACAGAGGCCCATGTGCCCCACACTTATTAACCACTTCAGCCCCGGAAGGATTTACCCCCTTCCTGACCAGAGCACTTTTTACAATTCGGCACTGCGTCGCTTTAACTGCTAATTGCGCGGTCATGCAATGCTCTACCCAAACGAAATTTGCGTCCTTTTCTTCCCACAAATAGAGCTTTCTTTTGATGGTATTTGATCACCTCTGCCGTTTTTATTTTTTGCGCTATAAACGGAAAAAGACTGAAAATTTTGAAAAAAAATGATATTTTCTACTTTTTGTTATAAAAAAAATCCAATAAACTAAATTTTAGTCATACATTTAGGCCAAAATGTATTCGGCCACATGTCTTTGGTAAAAAAAATGTCAATAAGCGTATATTTATTGGTTTGCGCAAAAGTTATAGCGTCTACAAACTAGGGTACATTTTTTGGAATTTACACAGCTTTTAGTTTATGACTGCCTATGTCATTTCTTGAGGTGCTAAAATGGCAGGGCAGTACAAACCCCCCCCAAATGACCCCATTTTGGAAAGTAGACACCCCAAGGAAATTGCTGAGAGGCATGTTGAACCCATTGAATATTTATTTTTTTTGTCCCAAGTGATTGAATAATGACAAAAAAAAAAAAAAAAATTTACAAAAAGTTGTCACTAAATGATATATTGCTCACATAGGCCATGGGCATATGTGGAATTGCACCCCAAAATACATTCAGCTGCTTCTCCTGAGTACGGGGATACCACATGTGTGGCACTTTTTGGGAGCCTAGCCGCGTACGGGGCCCCGAAAACCCAGCACCACCTTCAGGATTTCTAAGGGCATACATTTTTGATTTCACTCCTCACTACCTATCACAGTTTTGAAGGCCATAAAATGCCAAGATGGCACAACCCCCCCCCAAATGACCCCATTTTGGAAAGTAGACACCCCAAGCTATTTGCTGAGAGGCATGGTGAGTATTTTGCAGCTCTCATTTGTTTTTGAAAATGAAGAAAGACCAGAAAAAAATTTTTTTTTTCTTTTTTCAATTTTCAAAACCTTGTGACAAAAAGTGAGGTCTGCAAAATACTCACTATACCTCTCAGCAAATAGCTTGGGGTGTCTACTTTCCAAAATGGGGTCATTTGGGGGGGTTTTGTGCCACCTGGGCTTTCCATGGCCTCCGAAACTGTGATAGGCAGTGAAGAGTGAAATCAAAAATTTACGGCCTTAGAAAGCCTGAAGGCGGTTCTTGGTTTTCGGGGTCCCGTACGCGGCTAGGCTCCCAAAAAGTCCCACACATGTGGTATCCCCGTACTCAGGAGAAGCAACAGAATTTATTTTGGGGTGTAATTTCACAAATCCCCATGGCGTGTTTGAGCAATATAACATTTAGTGACAACTTTGTGCAAAAAAAAATTTGTCTCTTTCCCGCAACTTGTGTCACAATATAAAATATTCCATGGACTCGACATGCCTCTCAGCAAATAGCTTGGGGTGTCTACTTTCCAAAATGGGGTCATTTGGGGGGGTTTGAACTGTCCTGGCATTTTATGCACAACATTTAGAAGCTTACGTCACACATCACCCACTCTTCTAACCACTTGAAGACAAAGCCCTTTCTGACACTTTTTGATTACATGAAAAAATTATTTTTTTTTGCAAGAAAATTACTTTGAACCCCCAAACATTATATATTATTTTAAAGCAAATGCCCTACAGATTAAAATGGTGGGTGTTTCATTTTTTTTTTCACACAGTAATTGCGCAGCGATTTTTCAAACGCATTTTTTGTGGAAAAAACACACTTTTTTAAATTTTAATGCACTAAAATACACTATATTGCCCAAATGTTTGATGAAATAAAAAAGATGATCTTAGGCCGAGTACATGGATACCAAACATGACATGCTTTACAATTGCGCACAAACGTGCAGTGGCAACAAAATTAATACATTTTTAAAAGCCTTTAAAAGCCTTTACAGGTTACCACTTTAGATTTACAGAGGAGGTCTACTGCTAAAATTACTGCCCTCGATCTGACCTTCGCGGTGATACCTCACATGCATGGTGCAATTGCTGTTTACATTTGACGCCAGACCGACGCTTGCGTTCGCCTTAGCGCGAGAGCAGGGGGGACAGGGGTGCTTTTTTTTTTTTTTTTTTTTCTTTATTATTTTTTTGCTTTTTTATCTTATTTTTAAACTGTTCCTTTCATATTTTTTTTTAAATCATTTTTATTGTTATCTCAGGGAATGTAAATATCCCCTATGATAGCAATAGGTAGTGACAGGTACTCTTTTTTGAAAAAATTGGGGTCTATTAGACCCTAGATTTCTCCTCTGCCCTCAAAGCATCTGACCACACCAAGATCGGTGTGATAAAATGCTTTCCCAATTTCCCAATGGCGCTGTTTACATCCGGCAAAATCTAAGTCCTAAAATGCTCGTAGCTTCCGGTTTCTTAGGCCATAGAGATGTTTGGAGCCACTCTGGTCTCTGATCAGCTCTATGGTCAGCTGGCTGAATCACTGGCTGCATTCTCAGGTTCCCTGTTGAGACAGGAGAGCCAGAGAAAAACACGGAAGACGGTGGGGGGGGGGGCATTCCCTCCCACTGCTTGTAAAAGCAGTCTAGAGGCTAATTAGCCACTAGGATTGCTTTTACATGAAAGCCGACCGCTGGCTGAAAAGAATGATACCAAGATGATACCTAAACCTGCAGGCATCATTCTGGTATAACCACTCAAAGTCGTGAATGGCGTACCTGAAGACAAAAAAATGGTTAACAATAAAGCACAGTAAACGGTAAAGTATAAAAAATTGCATACCTGAAAAGCAAACATGATAAAACATAATAACAATAAAACATTGCAGAATAGAATACAGTAAAAAAGAGCAGAACACCAGAGAGAGAATAGAGAGAGAGAGAACAATAAAACGACAACTATTTTTTTTTATTTTTGTTTGTGTTTTTTTTTTTTTTTACACTTTTTTTTTGTAACTGTAACTTTTATAACTGTAACCGGTTCCAGGTTCGGGTCTCTCAAAATGCGATGGCATCTTGGGAGACCCTGTGAAAGTGTGTCCTAGTCTGTGCAATGCTGTACCCTACGCTAATACTCAACTAGTGAATGGTAGCGTTCAAAACATTCACCAATGCAAAGACCAGGATTATCAGGACAGGAGGGACAATAATAGCGGGTGTCACGTCTATATACGCGCTTGCTGCAGACACATCTTTTTTGGGGGGGTTCGTTGGGTAGGGGTACTCGGGAGGACATATAAATGCCTCTCATGCAGCCGACTGCATTTGGTTGGGGATGTGAATGGGGGAAATACGGGCGCTGCAGAAGTGGTGGGTTCCCAATTAGGATTGGCGAATGCAGCAGGAAGGGCATTATGGACACAACGGGCCTGTGTTTGTCTTTTTGGTGGCAGCGGGACACTACTTGTGCTTGCCACCTCACCAGCTTGAACTGCACTTATGGGACTCGCCACGTCACCAAGTGTTACTGCAGTGCTGGTATGACTACGACTGGGGTGTACTAGGCCGCTGGCGCTTGCCAGTTCACCAAAACGCTACAAAAAAAAGTGACAGTGATCGATCGATACTGCACTTGGGTGGGCTGGGCTGGGCCGGGCGGAGGGGCAAAACGCAGGTGCTAGCAGGTATCTGGGCTGATCCCACTAACACTGCGTTTTTGGGAACCCTAAACTGCTGGGGACGCTAGTATAGATCTGATCGGATCAGATATTGATCCGATCAGATACTATACCACTAAGGGAGGTGTACGGTGCGTGCGTGGGTGTTAGTGGTACTGGCGCTAATCTGACGCTGCTTGGGGCTGGTGCTTGCCAGTTCACCAAAATGCTACCAAAAAAACTGTTAGCGATCGCAGGGATCAGGCCTGACTCTGCGAACGCTGCAGTTATGCGTTTAGTGTTTTGTAAGTGACAGTGATCGATCGATACTGCACTTGGGTGGGCTGGGCGGAGGGGCAAAACGCAGGTGCTAGCAGGTATCTGGGCTGATCCCGCTAACACTGCGTTTTTGGGAACCCTAAACTGCTGGGGACGCTAGTATAGATCTGATCGGATCAGATATTGATGTGTTCAGATACTATACCACTAAGGGAGGTGTACGGTGCGTGTACGGTGCGTGCGTAGGTGTTCGCGGTACTGGCGCTAATCTGACGCTGCCTGGGGCGACGCATATCACCGCCGGGCGATCAGGGGGCTAAACCTTTATTCGGTAATAAACGGCGGGTGCCCTGACACTAAAAAAAATAAACGAACTAACCAGCGTCACCCGTAACAGTTATACGGTGATCAGTGGTGAAAGGGTTAACTAGGGGGCAATCAAGGGGTTAAAACATTTATTAGGTAGTATATGGGGGTCCCTGTCGCTATAAAACGCTGACAGCGAACCTAAATATTTACGTTCCTAACTAGCGTCACCAGCGACACTAATACAGCGATCAGAAAAATGATCGCTTAGCGACACTGGTGACAGGGGGTGATCAAGGGGTTAAAACTTTATTAGGGGGGGTTAGGGGGGTACCCTAGACCTACAGGGGGCTAATACTAACTGTCCTACCACTGCTAACTGTCACAAACTGACACCATGCAGTAATCAGGAAAAAAACAAAACAAAACAAAAAAACCTGCTTGCTGTCAGTTTGTGACAGGGGGGGGGGGTGATTGGGGGGGGATCGGGGGGCGATCGGGGGGGGATCGGGGGTGTTTAGTGTGCCTGGCATGTTCTACTGTGTTGTGTGTGTGTTGGTGCACTTACATGTCTTCTCTCCTCGGTGCTGGAACGGAAACTGGCCAGCCGAGGAGAGATGACATCACATCCTCTGCCTCTGTGTACTATACAGAGGCAGGGGATGTTTCTCATTGGCTGGGAGCGATCGCGAGGGGGGGCCACGATTGGATGGTCTCCCCCTCGTCTCTCAACTCTCCCAGCCAAACGCCGACCGCCGCTGGCACTGGGGGGGGGTCCGATCGGACCCCCCCGCCCGCGGGAAGGCAATCACGTACCAGGTACGTGATTTTGCCTGCCCGTGCCGCTCTGCTCACGTATATATGCGTGAGGCGGTCGGCAAGTGGTTAACTCCGTCTATGCTTACTACTTTACGGGCCTGGAAAATGGGCCTGGCTATTGAAAAACACAAACAGATGGGAATTTCCCCTAATACACCCCTATGGCTAAACCCCAATTTACCACATTTTTACAAATCTATTGACCCCCAGATATGGACTAGATATGGTATAAAATTAATCTCACAAGTGGTGTCTTGCACCTCACTGCTTTCTTTTTGTCAGCTTTCCTTCCAGTATAATCTTCCGCAGCACTATCAGTTCCGTTATCTTCAACTTTCGCATGCTTTCGAAGCCCAATTCCCACGTTCGTCCTGTATATTAATACAGCCTAAACTGGAGACTACTCTTAGATCCGGTTGTACAAAAAAACCTATATCTCACATATATCAGCATTTAATCTATGAGTCCTTGCCTCCGTTGGACGGCCTTTTGTCCCGTTGGCAGCGTGACATTCCAGCTTTGAGTGGCGAAGATTGGGATGGTGTTTGGGACTTCCCTTTTAGTTCGCTAGTCTCTATACGTGACAAGTTAGTCCAATTTAAAATAGTCCACCGGGCGTATTTCACTCCCCACAGACTTCATTTGATAAATCCTGCCCACTCCCCTAAGTGTTGGAGATGTAGCTACACCCCCGGAGATTTTTCCCATATCTTTTGGCATTGTCCAAAGATACAACAATTCTGGGGGGAGGTACTAGGCCTAATCAATAAAATTGCATCCACTAATCTACCACTGTCTATGGAGATTTGTATGTTGGGCCTTATAAAAAAATTAGTTCCTGCTGTAGCTAAACGCACGATGATTGGTTTGCTTCTATTTTACGCTAGGAAAACCATAACATTTCAATGGAAGAAGCCCTATCCCCCCACAAATGTCCAGTGGAAACGTTTGGTTAACGATAATCTTCCACTATATAAAGATACCTATCTTAATAGAGGCTGCCAATTGAAATTTAATAAGGTTTGGAGTGGGTGGCTGGAGGAAATGAACATTGCTTACTAATGTTGGACTAGCTTCAGTTACGATACCAAGAATCGACGATTAAATGTAATTCCTAGTTAATAGGTATAGGCCTTTATGGGCAGTGGGGGGGCGGCCCAAAAATTCCAAAAATCCCCTTTTCACTTATATGTTAAAATTGTATTGCATGGATGTATTCCTCTCTTTTTCTTTTTTTTTCATTTTTTTTTTTTTTTTTTTTTTTTACCTGATGTACTTGCGACATTACCTGTACAAGCTAGACAACCAATTTGTATATGTCTTTATGTCTTTGTGTCTTATAAGGAAAATTTGAATAAAAATAAATTAAAAAAAAAAAAAAAACATATTGTTTACTTATTCATCTGGTCCTGATTCCTTAAAGCAGAGTTCCACCCAAAAATGGAACTTCCGCTTTTCGGAATCCTCCCCCCGTTCGGTGTCACATTTGGCACCTTTCAGGGGGGAGGGGGGAGCAGATACTTGTCTAATACAGGAGACAACAGGGACCAGTGGGAACGCGCAGCGTGAGTTGCGCATGCACAGTAGGGAACCAGGAAATGAAGCCGCAAGGCTTCACTTCCTGGTTCCCTACTGTTTGAAATTGTCCCTAAAGCGGAGCTCCAGCCCTCCCCCCACCCCCTCCAAAAATTATAAGTCAGCAGGTACAAATACTGTAGCTGCTGACTTTTTATATTAGGAGACTTACCTGTCCAGGGATCCCATGATGTCAGCACCCCAGCTGATTTTACAGCCTGCTCATGGGTGCTACCACTGCCATTCCTTGCAGCTTCACAGCCGGTTCCCTACTGCGCATGCACAAAGCGTGCTGCACTTTGAATGGCCTGGCGGGAGGGGAAGGAGGAGGGGAGCTGAACCTCCGGGGGCCCTCACCGCGACAAGGTCTCCCGGAAGTGGGGACGGGTACCTGTCAAAAACAGGTACCCACTCCCTCCCGAAAGGTGCCAAAAATGGCAGCGGAGGGGGGAGAAAGCAAGCAAACAGCATTTCCCCTTTTGGATGGAGCTCCGCTTTAACTTTCACTCTCTGTGATAACAGTTAACAGGACAAATGGAGAGCTTAATCACCCTATGGGTGCACAGACTACAATAAAAACCTGACAGGTGTTATAATAACTCTCCACTCTATCCAAAACTTTAAAAAAAAAGTTTCCCTCTAGTTACACTTTAGATACTATTTTATTCACTACTATGTATCAAAACATTCAACAAAAGAAAGTTCTGTTTTGTTTTGTCCATGTAAGAATCAGGCTGCAGCTTTTCCTTAGAAAATAGAACGTTCAACTCTGTGGGTTATCTATGGAATTTCTAAGGTTATAGCCACAATTAGGAGACCTGCCAGCTGTTCTCCAAAGGAGGATCTTATCTGTTCCCCTGCCATGGTCTCTGTAAGAAAACCATGAAGTTTACAGGAAGAAAACGTAGCATTTGGATATTGCAGCAACAATGTCAGATATGATAAACTAGTGCAACTGCTCTAATCTCTCTGAATCTCCTCTGTCTAAACTGTTTATTTTCAGATTTTTCCAAGCAGTGATCCCCTGTCCATGAGTACTATACACATGTGTGTGTGTTGTAGGAGTAGATAGGAGGGTGGTATAGTTTGGATACAGAGAGGCTCAGTCTCACCTCCCCATGCAGCAGGAAGGGGAGCAAGTTCCCCAGAGAATTCCATTATTCAGCACATCCAAGGGAGGAGAAGAGGAGAATGTGGAGGCAGCCCTGGCTTGCTGGAGCTCAGACATCCATGAGAAGTTTCTAAAGTCTCCTGTGCCTTTCTCTCCATCTGCCTGGCATCAAGCAGTACATGTGTTCAGCCTGCTGGATGCAGAAAGCCCAGCCCTGCTCAGATGGAAGGGACTTCAGCCTGAGGGGACTTCTGCACTGAGAGACACATCTGTCCTTCTCCAAGTTATTGGGTGGCAGGCAAGCACCAGGATGGACTGGGGAGCTATAGGACAGCCTGCCAACAACAGCCAGATGCTCTCACTTCACTTCTTTCGCTGTGCAGCTGGGAAGTAGAGCAGGAATAAGTAGAAGTAGAGCAGGAATAAGCAGAAGTAGATCAGGATGTAGTAGAAGTAGAGCAGGAATAAGCAACTTCTATAAGGACTGCTGCTGTGTCCTGGAAACCAGAGTTCCCAGCACATTCCTCCAGCAGGGAGCTGGATAGTGACTCACCTAAACTTAGGTCAGGGTGGGGGGTGGGGTGGACAAATGGTCACTTTGCTGACCCCTACACAGCACATGGCTACTAGGCTATGCTGGGCTGACCCCTGACTAAGCCTGGAATGGGGCAGGCTGGCTGGATGAAAATGCCTGGGCTGGGGGCACTGGCTGCCCTGTCTATGGTGAGCCTCATGACCTATGGATACCTGTCCTTGGACAAAGGTGTGGAGGAAGAAGAAGAAGACATCCTGGGGAGAGAAGTGGGGGATCAGCCTCACATCATCTTCATCCTGGCTGATGATCAGGGATACAGAGACATTGGGTACCACGGATCGGAGATCAGAACTCCTACCCTGGATACATTAGCGGCACAGGGAGTCAAGCTGGAGAACTACTATGTCCAGCCGATCTGCTCACCCTCCAGGAGTCAGTTCATCACTGGGAAGTAAGTACTGCATGAGCATACAATACACACACACTGCCCACATCACCACTGAGAACCGAGTATCCTACATCACCACTACAATCCCTACTGTGTGCTCAGCACTGCACACTCAGCTACAACAACTGGGGGGCTACACCCATCAAACCTGATTTATACTATCCTATATATAACACTTTACAGATCTATGACACATCCTCCTACTATTATTGATAGTTGGTGTCTTTGGCACAAGTTTCTCTATGTTTACAAACATTTAGTAACAACATGTACAAGTAACTGCACAGAAAAATAAATAGCTGCTATATTACTTAAACTTTATATACTGACTAATTCCTTGCACACAGGATTATCAGACGATTGATCGCCCATTTTTTTGCATGCTAATCTCAAATCGAAAATTACGAAAATTCTCATACAACAGAATAAAAAATTCACAAGTGATGTAATGTGTTGTACTGTATTTGTATTGTATTTTTGAATGAGAACTGTACTGGTTCAATGAAAATCGCACAATCTGGTATCGTAAGAGAAAAATGTTCCTGCTTGTGCCATCGGATAATATCGGATGAACTGTCGTGATCGGCTCTCAAAAGCTGTGTACTAACAATCAGATTATTATACAATCGCTTAGAAAGCGGTATTTTTTGTACAATTTCCTGATCATGTGTATGGGCTATTAGTGTCCAATGAAAGGCTGATCATACACTATACAATCTGGTTGTACAATCTCCTTTAGTGCTGGTTTACATCGAAGCATGGTGCGGGAAACCCACATTCTGTGTATGTTTCCCACACCACTTACAATCTGCAGTGGGGTGTCAGTGTTAACTTAACACCCCAAGCACAGGTCACAAACGTAAAGTGTTTGCTTGCACCGGACCACATGGTACAGTAATGCCCCGTACACTCAGTCGGATTTTCTAAAAGAAAATGTTCAATGGGAGCTTGTTGTCGGAAATTCCAACTGTGTGTAGGCTCCATCGGACATTTTCCATCAGAATTTCCGTCACACAAAATTTGAGATCTGGATCTCAATTTTTCCAACAACAAAATCCGTTGTCGGAAATTCTGACCGCGTGTACACAATTCCGACGCACAAAGTTCCACACATGCTCAGAATCAAGCAGAAGAGCCGCACTGGCTATTGAACTTCATTTTTCTCGGCTCGTCGTACGTGTTGTACGTCACCGCTTTCTGGACGTTCGGAATTTCCGACAAGATTTGTGTGACCGTGTGTATGCAAGACAAGTTTGAGCCAACATCCGTTGGAAAAAATCAGTGGAATTTGTTGTCGGAATGTCCGATCGTGTGTACAGGGCATTACCGTGTGTTTTATAAAGTGAAATTCGTTTAATTAAAGCAGTAGTAAACTGAGCAAAAAAAAAGCTTTCCCCCTGCTAGGCAATGTTCTATTGTGCTAGTATGCATTGTAGCATACTAGCACATTATGTGAAACTTACCTAAATTGAAAGAATAGAGCCGGCAGCTCCAAACGTCCTTGTTGCTTCTTTATCGTAATGTTAGCGGCATGTCAGAACTTTAGCTTTACACTTACTTTATAGAGTATACCAGAAAAAAAGTGAGTAAAAATATACAGGGCCTCACGCGTTTCGGCTTACAAGCCTTGATCACAGCACCGTCCAGCTGGGCACTGTCACCACTGACAAGGCTTTCATCTTTATCCAGTCTTCCTCCCTGGTTCACTGGCTCCGGCTGTTTGAATGGCAGAGCTGCAATGACATCATTCCCGTGTATGCGCGCTGGAGTCATGGCACAGAGCTCTGAAGGAACAGCACGAGTATGCTGTTCTTTCAGAGCGCATGCGCCGTTGACATCACGACTGCTACACAAGTAAATATTTCCCAAATGGTGCATGTTTGAGAAATATTTACGGTACCTACTAGTAAATCGTATTATTGGCTTACCTGTAGGTAAAATATAAACAAAACAACTCTACTAGCACTTTAAAATAAAATCTCGCTGCACCCAGATTGGCCCTTAAGCTAGGTTCACACTTCTGCGGGTGGTTACGGGTGCGGAACAGTGTGTAAATCGCACCCGCTCTTTTGCAGACCGTCAGTGCCGGTTCACACTGGGGCTAAGTCGCCTGTCAGGTCGCGCTCCATTCAGTGCAATTGAACCATTCAAAACGAAGCAACTCAAATCGCTCTGACTTAGAAAAATGTTCCTGTGCTACTTGGGGGCGACTTCGGAGTGGCTCGCATTGACTTATATTAAAGAAGTAGTTTGCAAGCCATGCTGAAGTTGCACTGTGTGGGGCAGCTTCAGAGTCGGACGACTTTGAAGCCACCCCAGTGTGAACCGAGACTCATTCATTCCAAATGGCATTCCTACACATCTAAAAAAGCAGCGCATTTTTGGTTGTGGGAAATCACATGTTGAAAAACCACTATGCGATTTCCCTGCGGCTGCATTTCCAGACAGGTGCCGGAAACCTTTTTCCTGCATGAAATGCATGCACGGCAGCCCATTCAAATGAATGGGCTGACATGCTTGCACAAATAAAGCTTGCAGAGTTGCATAGATAGGAACCTATAGCCTTAGGGTTGGTTCACACCAGATGCAGTCCAGTGCAATCTTATTCTGCATCAAAAATGAATGGACAGTGTTTAACATAGACTCCAATGGCCCTAGTTCACACCAGTGTAGTGCGTTCCAGAGCAATCAACAAAAGAAGAAACAAGAAAAAAATGTTGTATTTATTTCTGTATGGCATCTGGAACGTGACAAAATGCATCAAAAATGCTCCGAAATGCACATGTCCTCAGATGAGATGAAGAAAAAAAAGGGAGGGGGAGCACTGGAATGCATCAAAAATGCACATGCAGAAATGCATCTGAAATCCAGAAATTGCGTTGTGAACTGGCCCTTTACACCGGTTCACAGCAGAACACAGGTTCCTGCGCAATCCCACGCATTCCTGTGCAGTGCACTTTTGACCACCCATTCATTTGAATGGGCTGTAACATGCATCGGAATGTGGAAAAAGTAGTACAATCACTATTTTTCAGATTACACTGCACCAAACTGTATGGTACTGTGGTACCATGCGATTTGGTGACTGCAAACATATTGCGTTTGCAAGATTATTATTATTATTATTATTATAATACAAGATTTATATAGCACCAACAGTTTGCACAACGCTTTACAACATGATGCATTTAAGGTGCCATTAACAATTAATTGGCAACCTCACGCTCTCGCAAGGACAGAGCATTCACCTAGGGTACAGGAAACATGCATGGAACACTCCTTTCCCACATTTTCATGTGAACCAACCCTAATGCCGAGTACACACGATCGCACATTCCGACAACAAAACCATGTATTTATTTCCGACGAATGTTGGCACAAACTTGTCTCGCATACACACGGTCGCACAAATGTTGTTGGAAATTCCAAACGTCAAGAACGCGGTGACGTACAACACGTATGACGAGCCGAGAAAAATGAAGCTCAATAGACAGTGCAGCTCTTTTGCTTGATTCCGAGCATGCGTGGACTTCTGTGTGTCGGAATTGTGTACACACGATCGGAATTTCTGACAACGGATTTTGTTGTCGGAAAATTTGAGAACCAGCTTACACATGGTCGGAATTTCCGACAACAAACTCACATCCAACATTTGTTGTCGGAAATTCCGACCGTGTGTATGCGGCATTAGAGTCACCATACACGTTACAATCTGATCATACAGTTTTTGTACAATCAGCTTTACATTTACCAAAACTGTGTAATATGAGGACCTACCTAATCTATCCAATCAATTTTTATCCAATCAGGCAGGCCCTTGTACTACACAGTTTTAGTAGATCTAAAAGAGCTTGTACAATCAGATTGTAAAGTATATGGTGAGCTGATGATCTACCATCAACTATGTAGTACAAGCCCCTGCCTGATTTGATACTAATTGAATGGATTGTTTAGGTTTGTTCTTATGAAACATAGTTTTGGTAGATCTAAAAGTGACCATATAACCATATAATCTGATTGCACAATCTTCTTAAGATCTGCCACCAACTATGTAGGAAAGAGCCTGCCCAATTTATTAGATTGTTTATATGTGTTCTCCTATGACATAGTTTTGGTAAATTTACCTAGATTGTACAATCAGATTATATAGTGTATGAACAGTTTAAAGGTGATTGTGCAATCAGATTGTTTAGTGTATGTCCAGCTTAAAGTGGTACTAAAGGCAATATAAAAATTACCAGAATAAAGGAAAGGGATGGTCGGCACTCAGGATGACATCCAAAGTAGTATTTCTTTATTAAATGCATGTACAAAGCTATAAACAGCTTACACGTTTTGGGCATTAGTATTTAGTCATAAAGACATGGATGAGTGAGTTTAGGGTGGAGGAACTTGACTGGTCTGCACAGACTCCTGACCTCAACCCGATAGAACACCCTTGGAATAAATTAAAGAGAAGACTGCAAGCCAGGCTTTCTCGTCCAACATCAGTGTCTGACCTCACAAATACGCTTCTAGAAGAATGGTCAAACATTCCCATAGACACACTCCTACACCTTGTGGACAGCCTTCCCAGAAGAGTTGAAGTTGTTATAGCTGCAAAGGGTGGGCCAACTCTATATTAAAGCCTACAGACTAATGCCCCGTACACACGGTCGGATTTTCCGATGGAAAATGTCCGATCGGAGCGTGTTGTCGAAAATTCCGACCGTGTGTAGGCTCCATCACACGTTTTCCATCTGATTTTCCGACACACAAAGTTGGAGAGCAGGAGATAAAATTTTCCAACAACAAAATCCGTTGTCGGAAATTCCGATCGTGTGTACACAAATCCGACGGACAAAGTGCCACGCATGCTCAGAATAAATAAAGAGATGAAAGCTATTGGTCACTGCCCCGTTTATAGTCCCGACGTACGTGTTTTACCTCATCGCGTTTAGAACGATCGGATTTTCCGTCAACTTTGTGTGACCGTGTGTATGCAAGACAAGTTTGAGCCAACATCCGTCGGAAAAAATCCTAGGATTTTGTTGTCGGAATGACCGAACAAAGTCCGACCGTGTGTACGGGGCATAAGAGGGGGGTGCCATTAAAGTTTATGTGTAAAGGCAGGTGTCCCAATACTTTTGGTTATATAGTGCAGGAATAACCCACTCAGTACAGTGGGGGACCAGAAATCTGACACTGGAATTCTCACATTTTCACCTGGTGATCTGATTAGTGCCACACGTCCTGCGCTTTGGTGTCTCCACTCCACTGGAAAAGCAGCAGAGACACATTTTACCAGCAACATTGTCAATCTGGGGATACGGTAGTGTTAGATGCACTAGTAGATTTGGATGTACTTGACTAACAAATTAGCTAGCATGTATTAAGCATTTACAGCAACAGCTTTTTCTTTTTAGATAAACGTTTTGCATTATTGAATAAAAGATGACCATTGTAAGCACCCTTTCAGCGTTAAATGGTTTGTCTCAATACTCTGACTGCCGCTTTGACTAAGCAGCTGGGTCTTTGAAGTTGAAAAATAACAGACTTAGGGCCTGTTTACACTTGTGGTCAGGGGGCACTAAAAACACACTGTTGAGCCGTGCTTTTATCATGCCCAGCAACTCCCACTTAACCGCTTACCGACCGGCTCACGTCGATATACATCGGCAGAAGGGTACTTACAGGCAGATTCACATACCTGCACGTTGCCCTTTAAGAAGCGGTTTGCGGGGGCGTGTGCACCTGCCGCGACCTCCGTGAGTGTGATCGCGGGTCCCGTGAACCTGATGTCCACGGGGATACCCGCGATCGTCTCACAGAGAGGAAGAACGGGGAAATACTGATGTAAACAAGCATTTCCCCGCTCTGCCTAGTGACACTGACACTGATCACCGCTCCCTGTGATCGGGAGCGGTGATCAGTGTCATGTCACACATAGCCACGCCCCCCACAGGTAGAATCTCTCCCTAGGACACACTTAACCCCTACACTGCCCCCTAGTGGTTAACCCCTTCACTGCCAGTCACATTTACACAGTAATCAATGTATTTTTAATTGCACTGATCACTGTATAAATGTGATTGGTCCCAAAAGTGTCCGATCTGTCCGCCATAATGTCGCAGTCATGATAAAAATCGCTGATTGCCGCCATTACTAGTAAAAAAAAAATTATTAATAAAAATGCCATAAAACTATCCCCTATTTTGTAGACGCTATAACTTTTGCACAAACCAATCAATAAACGCTTATTGCGATTTTTTTACCAAAAATATGTAGGCGTACCGGCCTAAACTATGTATACGTATCGGCCTAAACTGAGGGGAAAAAAATGTTTTTTTGGGGGGGATATTTATTATAGCAAAAAGTAAAAAATAATGTGTTTTTTTCAAAATTGTTGCTTTTTTCTGTTTATAAAGCAACAAATAAAAACCGCAGGGTTGATCAAATACCACCAAAAGAAACCTCTATTTGTGGGAAAAAAGGACGCCAATTTTGTTTGGGAGCCACGTCGCACGACCGCGCAATTGTCAGTTAAAGCGATGCAGTGCCGAATCGCAAAAAGTGCTCTGGTCTTTGGGCAGCCAAATGGTCCGGGGCATAAGTGGTTAAAGGAATTGTAAAGTCTCAAAGTTTTTCATCTTAATGCATTCTATGCATTAGGGTGAAAAACCTTCTTTGCTGCAGCGCCACCCCAGACCCCCCCCCCCCCTTTCTTTCTTACCTGAACCAATCTGTTTCAGTGCCGTGCACGAGCCCATTGGCTTCAGCCACTGACTCTCATCTCATTGGACAGATTGATAGCAGCAGAATCCATTGGCTCCCACTGCTGTCAATCAAATCCAGTGACACGGATCCGGGAGCGGGGCAGAGTCACTCTGTCTGTGTCAGTGGATGCAGCAGCAGGACTTGGGAGCGCACCCAGGGAAAGCGGGGGCACCGTGGGGGTGAAGGCTTACAGCTTATAATCTAAGAAATGCATGCAGTTTTGGTGTGGTAGTGTAGGGGGTTAAAACAAGTGGTGGGGGGGACATAGTGCCTCCACACCATTTGTCAAATGACCTCGAAAAGCGATCTGAGCATGGATCAATTTTTGGAAAAGAGGCAGTCCTTACCCCACGTGTAATTGACAGATGAGAATTAAGGAAGAAAGCAAAAAAAAGAAAACTAATAAGGAAACCATACCAAAGAATTGGTAAACTGCAATATAATACATTTATGATTTTGGGTTTAATACTTCTTAAAAGTGTGCCAAATAAAGTGATAAAATGCTTTTATGTTTTATGTTATGTTTTCATGTTTTTATTGCTGTCTGTGTCCCCACAGGGGAGATTCACTCTCTCCTTTTGTCCTGGTTAAGCATTGTAAGGGGGACAAAATTCCTAAATTTTACACCTGTCACTAGAACAGGAGGCAGAGGGAAATCACCAAATGGGGACACCTGTATTATAATGACAGCTGTCTAAGAGAAGGTGTCTCCTCCCTTTTGGAGAAATTGCCTCTCACTTCCTGTTATGACACTGGGAAAGGAAGTGAAATTCGCACAAATGAAAAACAGACAGAAAAAAACAGACTTTTTTTTGCTCCCCTTGATGCGGAGCTGGCCACACTTCAGATACACCCACACAGAGGATCCAGCTTTATCCTGCTGAGACCCTCTTCTCTGCAGTCGCTGCTGGGTCCCACGCTGCCATGTGCATTAGTGATGTCATCGGGAGGCTGCGCCGCCTCTTCCAGGTTCTGGTGCAGGTTACCGATGGCGTGTCGTTAGGCCAGCTCTCTTCTTATGTGGTGAATGGGGTAACGTGCGGGCTCCCGGTGCCTCTTGAGATATGCATGCCACATATCCCAGGAGCCGCCCGGGGCACATACTTGATTTGCCTAGGAGAATGAAAAAAACTGACATATGCATACCTCCCAACTTTCTGAGATAGGAATGAGGGACACCTATTAGCAAAAGTATGTAGGCATAGGACATGCCCCCTGCCACGCCTCCTTTAAAGGAGAATTGTACAAAAATAAATAATTGGTTAAACCCACAATTGCTTTTTTTACCCCTACTATTCCTTTATACTGGCTTTTGGAATTTACAAATGCAACAATTTAGAAATTGGATGAAATGTTTAGCACTGGGAAACACTTTTTGAAAGGTAAATAGTGCATTTTATATACAACTATATAGATCAGACCAAAATGAGGGACAAATGAGGAGGAAAGGAGGGACAGAGGGACATTGTTCCGAATGAGGGACTGTTGGGAGCTATGTGCAGCAGAGGCTAAGTCATTGCAATGGGTGAAGATTAAACTGTTCCCTACTTTATACAAAACTAAAACAAATACGTTTCGTATTTAGACATACTTTAAACATGAACCAATGAGTAATTCATATTTAATGCATTAATACATTTTATGACAATTTTATTAGACACTTCTTAATAAACAGTCACACATTACATCCTGTCCAAAAAAGAAAAGTACAAATCTGGCGTTTTATTTCCCATTTCTGAATTCTTCTTGAGTTTTGTCAGCAGATTTTTTTTTTTTTTCTTTGGAGAGGATAAAGGCTGGAGAGCAAAGCTAGACACTGATTCACCACTAGATCCCTGCACTTCTGAAAAGGAAACGCTAGCTGCTTCGTATGGTACAAGATGAGCTCATTAGCTTTCTGCTAACCGAGTGCAGTAAATTACATCCAGCGTCTAACAATCTGCAGAAATGTCTCAAAGTTACAGAAAGCTGGCATGAAGTATCCCCTTGTCAGGGATTGTAAGTCATATTTCTGAAGCAAGTTAACTCTCACAAACCAAAACTATGCATTGGTACTAGGAGTAGTAATAGTAATATACAGTATATGCTACACCCCAACAAATCTGTCCAAACACATTACATTCTTCCCCATTGTATATAATCTAATTTCCGTACCCTACCACAGACACACAATCACATACGAAATGGACAATTTACTCTGACGCTAATTAGTATTTCTTTGGATCTTGGAAGGAAATAGCAACAATCTGAACAAACACAGAGTCTGTGCTAACTCACTGACTCTGAATGTTACATAAAGCAGCTGATTGCAACCAAGGTTGTGTAAAACCCTGGGGCTCCCCCAGAGCTTGCTAGAGGGCTAACTAACCTCTCATTTGATGGTGCTTGGACAGTTCCTGGGTCAACACCACTTGGCAGCACCAGCTGCATGACACCAATAATCCATAGCTTCCAACTGTTCCTGATTTCAAGGGACTGTCCCTGATTTAGAACAATGTCCCTCTGTCCCTAATTCCTCCTCATTTGTCCCTCATTTTGGTCTGATCTATATAGTTGTATATCAAATGTACTTTTTATCTTTCAAAAAGTGTTTCTCAGTGCTAAATTTTTCATCCAATTTCTAAATTGCTGCATCTGTACATTTTAAAAGCCAATATAAAGGAATAGTAGTGGTCAAAAAAAGCACTTGTGGATTTAATTAACCTTTGTTTAGGGGTTGATTCTCCTTTAAGGGGGTGTGGCAGGGGGAGTGTCGTATGCCTACATACGTTTGCTAATAGGTGTCCCTCATTCCCATCTCAAAATGTTGGGAGGTATAAATAATCTGTTTAGATGTCTGTAAGAGTGGCATTCTTTTCACTGGCTACCATTATAAGGGGCATTTCCAACTCACCCTCAATGAATTGGTATTATCAGGGGTTCCCTAAGACCTAAAAAGGATTTCAGCAGTTCCTCTACAGTAAAAAAAGGTTTTGAAAGGCTGACATAAGGCATAGTTTAGGAATTTTTAAGTGTGTTCCAAGTTTACAGAAAGGGTTCTACAGTGAGAGAGAATTGGGTGTGTTTGACTCTCTTCTTACATCATCTGCTGATGTCACATTTAATGGTCCTGTCCAGTAAGAATTCTTCAAAAATAAGAATTGAAGCTCCAATTTTTATTGTTGCTGTATTACACTACAAACCAAGGAAACTGTGGAGATCACAAAAGTAAAACCCCATGTACACAAATGGAAGATTTTCCAAAACTATATATGATGCCAATTATTTCTACTTATAGCCTTATGCAAATTCCTACAACTTGTAAAGCTAAACTTCAGGTATGATTTTAATTACATATTTACATTGGTGCAACTTGGCACAATGCAAATATGAATACCTGAGGGTCCACTGGGGAAGCTGATAATCACTGTAGTAGTTGGCGTTACCACAGTGATAGTCGCTATCTGCGACTACAAGGTGGAAAAGAGGGCAGTGCCGTACCAATCTCCACCTCATCCAATTCGATTATGCCTTGCATCCATTGAAAAAAATACAAGGCATTCTGTGAATGGTGGCAGTGCCAAGTGAGCAACCCCCTGTGGTCAGTGTGCATAGGGGAAGCCCTGTAGTTATCGAAAAAGTGCCAGGTACTCTGCTTAAGGGATGACTATTGTGGTTAGCGTGCAGATGGATAGCCACTTGGCATAGGACCTAGAAGATAGCAACTATCACTGTAGTTGCTTTGACTACTACAGTGATTGTCAGCTTCACCAATGGACCCTCATGTATGAGATATACATATTACATTGTGCCAAGCTGGACCGTAACTATACAATAAAGTTCGTAATTGGAGTTCAGCTTTAAAAAGTTTTTTTATTGATCAAATGGATCAAGGCTACTTACCACCATTATTTGTTTTACAGTGTCTTGAAAAAGTATTCATACCACTTGAAATTTCCACATTTTGTCATGTTACAGCCAAAAACGTATTTTATGGGATTTTATGTGTAAAACACAAAGTGGCACATAATTGCGGAAGGAAGTGGAAGGAAAATGATAAATGGTTTTCAAAATGTTTTACATATAAATATCTGAAAAATGTGGCATGCATTTGTATTCAGCCCCCCTGAGTCAATACTTTGTAGAACCACCTTTTGCTGCAATTACAGCTGCAAGTCTTTTTGGGTATGTCTCTATCAGCTACAGAGTGACATTTTTGCCCATTCTTCTTTGCAAAATAACTCAAGCTCTGTCAGATTGGATGGAGAGCGTCTGTGAACAGCAATTTTCAAGTCTTGCCACAGGTTCTCAATTGGATTTAGGTCTGGACTTTCACTGGGTCATTCTAACACATGAATATGCTTTGATCTAAACCATTTCATTGTAGCTCTGGCTGTATGTTTGGGGTCGTTCTCCTACTGGAAGGTGAACCCCTGCCCCAGTCTCAAGTCTTTTGTAGACTCTAATAGGTTTTCTTCTAAGATTGCCCTGTATTTGGCTCCATCTATCTTCCCACCAACTCTGACCAGCTTCCCTGTCCCTGCTAAAGAAAAGCATCCCCACAACACAATGCTGCCACCATCATGTTTCATGGTGGGAATGGTGTGTTTAGGATGTTGTGCAGTGTTAGTTTTCAGCCACACATAGCATTTTGCTTCTAAGCCAAAAAGTTAAATTTTGGTCTCATCTGACCAGAGCATCTTCTTCTACATGTTTGCTGTGTCCCCCACATGGTTTCTTGCAAACCGCAAATGGGACTTACTATGTCTTTCTTTCAACAATGGCTTTCTTCTTGCCACTCTTCCAAATAAGTGCGATTTGTGGAGAGCACGAATAATGGGGCGTACACACGTACTTTTCGACTGGACTGGTCTGACGGATGCCGACGGACCAAATCCGGCAGACAATCCGATCGTGTGTGGGCTTCACCGGACCTTCAGCGGACCTTTCCAGTCGCAAATCTGACAGGCTTTAGATTTGGAACAGGCTTCAAATCTTTACGTTGTAACTCCCCCGGACCCAGAAATCCACTCGTCTGTATGCTAGTCCGACAGACAAAAACCAACGCTAGGGCAGCTATTGGCTACTGACTATCAACTTCCTTATTTTAGTCCGGTGTTCGTCATCATGTACGAATCCGTCGGACTTTGGTGTGATCGTGTGTGGGCAAGTCCGTTCATTAGAAAGTCCGTCGGAAGTCTGTCAAAAGTCCGTCGAAAGCCTGCTGGAAAGTTTGTCGGACCAGTCCGGTCGAAAAGTCCGCCCGTGTGTACGTGGCAAATAGTTGTCCTGTGGACATATTCTCCCACCTGAGTTGTGGAACTCTCCTCTAGAGTTACCATGGTCCACTTGGCTGCTTCCCTGATTAATGCTCTCCTTGCCCAGCCTGTCAGTTCAGGTGGGTGGCCATGTCTTGGAAGGTTTGCAGTTGTGCCATACTCTTTCCATTTTCAGATGATGGATTGAACAGTGCTCTGTGAGATGTTCAAAGCTTGGAATATTTTTTTATAACCTAACCCTGCTTTAAACTTTTCCACAACTTTATCCCTGACCTGTCTGGTGTGTTACTTGGCCTTCATGGTGTTGTTTGTTCACTAAGGTTCTCTAACAAACCTCTGAGAACTTCACAGAGCAGCTGTATTTATACTGAGATTAAATTACACACAGGTGGACTCTATTTACTAATTAGGTGACTTATGAAGACAATTGGTTGCACCAGATTTTAATTAGAGGTATCAGAGTAAAGGGGGCTGAATACAAATGCACGCCACACTTTTTAGATATTTATTTGTAAAACATTTTGAAAACCATTTATCCTTCCACTTCACAATTATGTGCCACTTTCTGTTGGTCTATGACCAATAAAATACATTCACATTTTTGGTTGTAACATGACAAAATGTGGAAAATTGCACTGTATATAGCAGATATGTTCAAAGGTTTCCTTGATCTACAATAGGTTTACAATAGAAAACACAATAGAAAATACAATAGAAAACACATTCAATGTACTGGAAATTGCTAGGAAATTGGCCATTTGTATGGCCAGTATTACAGCGTATAAAGCAAATAAAGTGGAAAAGACCACTGAGGCAGTCAGCAGAGGCTCCCCTGCTTTGATTCTTACCAATCAATTTTTTTCTCTTTTCTTGTAAAAGGAACTTAACAGGGCTGCTGGAAGTTTGAGATTTTGGATTTTTTTCAACGGATTTCTAGGCCTACATAAGGGATGTGGTAACCGGTATTTCTTTTTATTAGAAGGCTTTCCAATCAACAGCTAACTCCATCTGACAGCAATATTAAGAAGCTTGTTTTAGGTCAGGGTGGTGTATAAGACCCCTTTCACACCGAGCTATTTTTAGCGGTGCTTTACTGTCGGATTTGCGGCGCATTTTGGCCGCTAGCGGGGCACTTTTACCCCCCCGCTAGCGGCCGAGAAAGGGTTAAAATTTACCGCAATGCGCCGCAACAGCGGCGTTTTGCCGGCGGTATCCCATCTCTGCCCCATTGATTTCAATGGGGAGCAGCGGTGAAGGAGTGGTAAACACACTCCTTCACCGCTCCAAAGAAGCTGCTGGCAGGACTTTTCCTGATGTCCTGCCAGCGCACCGCTCTGGTGTGAAAGCCCTCGGGCTTTCACATAGGGTTGCCACCTGTCCGGTTTTGACCCGGACAGCCCGGGTTTTGACACATGTGCCCGGGTTTTTTTTTTTTTTTTTTTTTTTTTTTTACTTCAAAATATTTTTTATTTTATATCCATCAAAAGGCAATATACAGCAATAATACGGTTACTTATTTATTTCCACCAAGGTTACACCATTCATTCCTCTACATGTTTCACCGAAGTTGGCTTCTTCAGGAGGAGTGTTACCAGGAGTTAATAAGCTCACCAAGGGTTAGGCCTATCTTGACTTCATTAGTAGCTGTTTTGAAGGATTTAGCACGGGTGCACGCTGAAAAGTAGAGGGAATAATCCTTTGGCCAGTGAAAGCCGTAAATGGATCCGGGGGGCCCCCATATTCGCCCCTGTCTCCCCAGAGCGCATGAGTCCAGCCCAAGGGGCTTGCAAGGAGCCACATAGACGCCCTCCAGGGGAAGGAGAAGTCAGCACCTTGTGCCACAGTGTGGCTGATGTAGTATGGTAAAGTTTGACTTGTATGAACCAAATTGCAATGAAGCAAAAAAGGTAAAAAGCTGGAGCCAAAAAAGGATTTGTGCAGTGCCATCCATTACGGTCTGCGTGGAGTCATGATATGCCCGGGTTTCAACCCGCCCGAAACCCGGACACATATAGCAACTGTTCAACCATCCGCTGGCCCCGGCCGCAACTTCTAGAGTGGCGCATGCCGATTCCCGTGCCCGCCGCCATAAATGTACACTGTCACACTGTGCGAGTGTGCGAGAGCTAGGCAGTTGGCAGTGGGCGCCCCGTGATTTTCTGAATTAGTCATGTGCGGGCAGCGTTCATAAGGGTTTGTGATTGGCCTGGTGGAGCTGTGGGTGATCAAGGCCGCCCGGAGTCCCGCCTCCCTGCCTGGCGCGCGATGTCTGTGTGTTTCCTGACTGAGGTGAGGTCTCTCTGTCATCTGCTCTACCAACCGCCTGTCTGTCAGCCCCCTCCCCTCTGTCAGCTACCCCCTCCCCCCTGTCAGCTACCCCCTCCCCTCTGTCAGATACCCCCCTCCCCTCTGTCAGATACCCCCCTCCCCTCTGTCAGATACCCCCCTCCCCCCTGTCAGCTACCCCCTCCCCTCTGTCAGCTACCCCCTCCCCCCTGTCAGCTACCCCCTCCCCTCTGTCAGATACCCCCCTCCCCTCTGTCAGATACCCCCCTCCCCTCTGTCAGATACCCCCTCCCCTCTGTCAGCTACCCCCTCCCCCCTGTCAGCTACCCCCTCCCCTCTGTCAGATACCCCCCCTGTCAGATACCCCCCTCCCCCCTGTCAGCTACCCCCTCCCCTCTGTCAGATAACCCCCTCCCCCCTGTCAGCTACCCCCTCCCCTCTGTCAGCCACACCTTCTCCTCTGTCAGCTACCCCTCCCCTCTGTCAGCTACCCCCTCCCCTCTGTCAGCTACCCCCCCTCTGTCAGCTACCCCCCTCCCCTCTGTCAGATACCCCTTCCCCTCTGTCAGATACCCCCCTCCCCTCTGTCAGATACCCCCCTCCCCCCTGTCAGCTACCCCCTCCCCTCTGTCAGATACCCCCCTCCCCTCTGTCAGATACCCCCCTCCCCTCTGTCAGATACCCCCCTCCCCTCTGTCAGCTACCCCCTCCCCTCTGTCAGCTACCCCCTCCCCTCTGTCAGATACCCCCTCCCCTCTGTCAGATACCCCCCTCCCCTCTGTCAACTACCCCCTCCCCTCTGTCAGATACCCCCCTCCCCTCTGTCAGATACCCCCCTCCTCTGTCAGCTTCCCCCTCCCCTCTGTCAGCTACCCCCTCCCCTCTGTCAGCTACCCCCCCTCCTCTGTCAGCTACCCCCCCTCCTCTGTCAGCTAACCCCCCTCCTCTGTCAGCTACCCCCCCTCCCCTCTGTCAGCTACCCCCCCTCCCCCCTGTCAGCTACCCCCTCCCCTCTGTCAGCTACACCTTCTCCTCTGTCAGCTACCCCCTCCGCTGTCAGCTACCCCCTCCGCTGTCAGCTACCCCCTCCCCTCTGTTAGCTACCCCCCTTCCCTCTGTCAGCTTCCCCCTTCCCTCTGTCAGCTTCCCCCTCCCCTCTTTCAGCTACCCCCCCTCCTCTTTCAGCAACCCCCTCCTCTCTGTCAGCTCCCCCCTCCTCTGTCAGCTACCCCCTCCCCCCTGTCAGCTACCCCCCTCCCCTCTGTCAGCCACACCTTCTCCTCTGTCAGCTACCCCCCTCCCCTCCGTCAGCTACCCCCCTCCCCTCTGTCAGCTACCCCCCCTCCTCTGTCAGCTACCCCCCCCTCTGTCAGCTACCCCCCCTCCTCTGTCAGCTACTCCCCCTCTGTCAGCTACCCCCCCTCCTCTGTCAGCTACCCCCCCTCCTCTGTCAGCTACCCCCGCTGTCAGCTACCCCCTCCCCTCTGTCAGCTACCCCCCTCCTCTGTCAGCTACCTGCCCCTCCTCTGTCAGCTACCCGCCCCTCCTCTGTCAGCTACCCCACCCTCTCTGTCAGCTACCCCCCCCCTGTCAGCTACCCCCAAACAGCATGCATTCCCCCCCTTCGTCCCCCGCTCCAGCGGGGCTAATGTCCTGCAGCCAGGTCACACTGCACTGTCTGTCTGTGCGCGCTCTCTCTCCCACCCAGCCGCCTGCACCGATACCCCAAGACAGTGAATTGAGGGCCTCTGGACTGGTGTCCTAGCAACCAGGGATGCTTTTGCAGGAGAAAGCATGGTATTATAGACTCTGCTCTACTGACATCATCCTCTGCCCTACTGACGCCGTCCTCTGCCCTACTGACGCCGTCCTCTGCCCTACTGATGCCGTCCTCTGCCCTACTGCCGCCGTCCACTGCCCTACTGACGCCGTCCACTGCCCTACTGACGCCGTCCTCTGCCCTACTGATGCCGTCCTCTGCCCTACTGACGCCGTCCTCTGCCCTACTGACGCCGTCCTCTGCCCTACTGACGCCGTCCACTGCCCTACTACTCTTTTTTTGGGTACACAAATGCTTTTGTTTTATTTAATCATGCCCCTTTAAGTCCCCCTACTGTTAATGCAATTTGGCCATAGCCACTGTTCACTGTAGAACACCTCATTACTACTCTCTTTGGGTAACCCAAAAGGTGTCCCAGGTATTTTACAATCCTATAGCGTGTACTACAAAAAAATTGCCGTGCGCCGCAAAAGTGTTCGGGTTTGGCTTGAAGAAAAGGTGGCAACTCTACTTTCACACTGGAAACAATGGAGCAGCTGTTTGAGGGCAGATTGCAGGCGCTATTTTTAACGCTATAGCGCCTGCAAAACGCCCTCGGTGTGAAAGGGGTCTAAGTCATTCAGTAATTGGCAGGTATCTCAACCCTGTTGTTCTTGGTGAAATATCTGCTTACTTATGACTTTTCCCCTAACTGAGCTGTGAATATACTTTTATTTAGTTAAAGGGATACTAAACAGAGAAGTGTTAATTACCAGAATGTATTCACATATATATCATGGCACTGTATTTTGTTTTTTGTTTTTTCTTTAAATCCTCTTCTTCTTTAAATTTAAAAAGTACATTATTCCTGCAGCACTATTGTGTGGTCACATGATCTTTCCCTGTATCTCTAGGAAAAGACCCTTGGGAGGGGCTTCTATTACTCTGCTGATGTATGCTCTCTACAGTGTGAGTCTGTGTCTGTACAGCCTTGATTGATTTTGTACCAGTCACATGACTAAAAAAAAAAAAAAAAAACAGTTTCAGAAGAGGATTTAAATTAAATTATAAATATAAAAAAAAATGTTTTATAGCTCCCTATAAATCTATTTTTGAACATCAGATGTGTATTTTCTGTGCATTAATATGGTGTAGGCGGTGTCAGGGAGCTTAAATTGCACTTTGCAAAGCTCAGTGAGGAGCGCTCTGAGAGCTGATTGGAAGGAAGGAACACACGCCCCTTCAGCAACCACACACAGGAACAGGGCTGAGACTGTCAATCTACTGGACCTCCCTCCCCGTCACCTTTTTTCTCTTGGTGTCAGGAAACGACTTTAAAGTGACACTAACACTTATTTATTTATTTATTTTAAATAACAAACATTTCATACTTACCTCCACTGTGCAATTCGTTTTGCACAGTGTGGCCCTGAACCTCGTCTTCTGGGGTCTCCCGGTGGCACGCGATGCTCCTCCTCACATTGGTAAGCCCCCTGGGAGAAGCGCTCTCCCAGGGGGGGTTACCTTGCGGGCGAGCTCCCGAGTCTAGCATTTGCGTCTATAGACATAGAATGTCGGACTCGACCCCGCCGTCCGGCACCCGCGTCATTGAATTTGATTGACAGCAACGGGAGCCAATGGCTGCGCTGCTATCAATCTATCCAATCAAGAGCCGAGAACCCTGGGCAGAGAGGAAGAGCGCGTCCCCACCGAGGGATCGAAGGGCTCAAGTGAGTAAAACTGGGGGGGGGGGGGTGTCAGTGTTAGAAGTTTTTTCACCTTAATGCATCCTATTGATCCATCCCATAGGATGCATTAAGGTGAAAAAACACGAGAGTTTACAACCCCTTTAAGATGATATCTCAGGAGATGCTGCATGCAGAGGCACAGCCACAGCTGTGAATGTAAACATTTCTGTAACTAGTTAGTAATCTCTCATGAGAGACATATCAAATCCTATTTCATAAGCAATCTGAAAACCTTATCCAGACATATTAGAATGAGGTAGAGTGTATTTAGATTCCTTACCCAATCACAGACACATTTATAATGGATAGTGTATTGAGGCTGGGTTCACACTGGTGTGACACGACAGCCGTCCTACTTTGAATCCGACTTTGCCCTGCGACATGAAGCCGGCATGCGTCCGACTTTCAATGAATGGGGATCCGACTTGGATCCCCGCCAATGTGTTTGGTATGAATCTTGAGGGGGAACTCCATGCCAAATTTTAAATAAAAAAACGGCATGGGTTCCCCCTCCAAGGGCATACCAGGCCCCACTACGCCGAAAAAACGGTGTGGGGGTCCCCCCAAATCCATACCAGACCCTTATCCGAGCACGCAGCCCAGCCGGTCAGGAATGGGGGTGGGGACGAGCGAGCGCCCCCCCTCCTGAACCGTACCAGGCCGCATGCCCTCACCATGGGGGGGTGGGTGCATTGGGGCAGGGGGGCGCCCTGCGGGCCCCCCCACCCCAAAGCACCTTGTCCCCATGTTGATGAGGACAAGGGCCTCTTCTCGACAACCCTAGCCGTTGGTTGTCGGGGTCTGCGGGCGGGGGGCTTATCAGAATCCGGTAGCCCCCTTTAATAAGGGGCCCCCAGATCCCGGCCCCCCACCCTTTATGAATGAGTATGGGGAACATAGTACCCCTACCCATTCACCTAGGGAAAAAAGTGTCAATGAAAAAACACAGTACACTGGTTTTTAAAGTAATTTATTAGGCAGCTCCGGGGTCTTCTTCCGACTTTGGGGGTCTTCTTATGACTTCGGGGGTCTCTCCGGTGTCCTGATCTTCTGCCGGCTCCTCCGCTATCTTCTGCCGCTCTTTTGCTAGTGGTGGCCCGGACTTCTGCCTTTTTCCCTCTTCTCTTCCGATGTTGACACGACGGTCTCTCTGGCTGGAATGCTCTCTGAGCGCTCCAACGTGACTTATATAGGCGGTGACCTCGCCCCCTTATGCCGTCACAGTCCCTGGGCATGCTGGGACTGTGACGTTTTAGGGGGTGTGGTCATCAGGTGATGTTGACCACACCCCCTTATAAAGGCACAGTCCCAGCATGCCCCGGGACAGTGACCTCATAAGGGGGCGGGGTCACCGCCTATATAAGTCCATTGCGGTGCGCTCAGAGAGCATTCCAGCTGGAGAGAGCGTCGTGTCAACATGGGAAGAAAAGAAGAAGAGAAGAAGAGAAGAAGACACGAAGGCAAGAAGGCAGAAGTCCGGGCCACCGCTATAGCAAAAGAGCGGCAAAAGAGCAGAAGATAGCGGAGGAGCCCGGCAGAAGACCCGGAGAGCACGGAGAAGAACCGGAGAGACCCGATGTGACTTATATAGGCGGTGACCTCGCCCCCTTATGCCGTCACAGTCCCTGGGCATGCTGAGACTGTAACGTTTTAGGGGGTGTGGTCATCAGGTGATGTTGACCACACCCCCTTATAAAGGCACAGTCCCAGCATGCCCTGGGACAGTGACCTCATAAGGGGGCGGGGTCACCGCCTATATAAGTCCATTGCGGTGCGCTCAGAGAGCATTCCAGCTGGAGAGAGCGTCGTGTCAACATGGGAAGAAGAGAAGAAGAGAAGAAGACACGAAGGCAGAAGTCCGGGCCACTGCTATAGCAAAAGAGCGGCAAAAGAACAGAAGATAGCGGAGGAGCCCGGCAGAAGACCCGGAGAGCGCGGAGAAGAACCGGAGAGACCCCCGAAGTCGGAAGACGACCCCCGAAGCCGGAAGAAGACCCCCAGAGCTGTCTAATAAATTACTTTGAAAACCTGTGTAGTGTGTTTTTTTATTGATACTTTTTCCCTAGGTGAATGGGTAGGGGTACCATGTACCCCATACTCATTCACATAGGGTGTAGGGCCGTGATCTGGGGCCCTCTTATTGAAGGGGGCTCCCGGATTCCGATAAGCTCCCCGCCCACAGACCCCGACAACCAACGGCCAGGGTTGTCAGGAAGAGGCCCTTGTCCTCATCAACATGGGGACAAGGTGCTTTGGGGTGCCTCAAAGCACACACCCCCATGTTGAGGGCATGCGGCCTGGTACGGTTCAGGAGTGGGGGGTGCTCGCTCTTCCCCACCCCCATTCCTGACCGGCCGGGCTGCGTGCTCGGATAAGGGTCTGGTATGGATTTGGGGGGACCCCCACGCCATTTTTTCGGCGTAGGGGGTTCCCCTTAAGGTCCATACCATACCCAAGGGCCTGGTATGCTCTTGGAGGGGGAACCCATGCCGGTTTTTTATTTAAAATTTGGCGCAGAGTTCCCCCTCAAGATCATCTGAGCACAAGTCGCATGCCGAAGTAGGATCATGCAAGACGGCGATCCGACTTTGATCCGACTTCAATGATAGTCAATGGGCTGAAGTAGGATCAAAGTCGGACCAAAGTAGTACAGGGAGCATTTCTAAAGTCAGAACGACTTGTGTCGGACCAGTTAGGACGGCTCCCATATGGGAAACATTGGATTTCACATGTCATGCGACATCAGCTCCCAATGTCAGAGCATTTGTCGGACCAGTGTGAACCCGGCCTTAAGAAGACAATTGAATTTCAATATTAGGATGTCTATGGCACCCTAAAGTATATAATAGGAACCTAAATAAGTTTAGGATAGTCCTATTGTAGTTAGTAGTTTCAACTTTAAATGTGGATGGATTCTTTAATTTCAGTTCAGTTCCTCAAACAGCCTGTATAATATACTGTAAAGCATAGATTGGATTTTTATCTTTAACACAATGAACACCCCCATCTGGCCTGTTTCTTTTATTGGGAACCTGTATGGATAGAATAATGAGAACTGACTATATCCCGGAGTGGGGCTATAACTAGTGAAATAAATAATCCAAAAATCATGAAATTTTTATGAGATGCTACTGTAGATTTTGTTTTTCTCTCATTTAATGCTGAGTGTACAGTTATGTCACAATGATTTACACTCCCCTATCACACAGTTCCTCAGCCACCCTAATACTTACCTGAGCCCCCTCTCTGTCCAGCGCTGTCCACGAGTGCCTCAGCCATCCAAGTCTCTCTCTCCTGACAGGCTGAGACACAGCAACGACGCCATTGGCTCCTGCTGCTGTCAATCAAACTTAGTTAGCCAATCAGGAGAGAGAGGAGACGGGGCTGAATAACAGCAACATGTCTGAATGGATACACAGAGCTGCAGCTCGGCTCGGGTGCCCCATAGCAAGCTGCTTGCTGTGGGAGCGCTCAACAGGAGGGAGGTGCCAGGAGCTCCAGCCAGGGACCCGAAAAGAGGAGGAATTGGGCTGCCCTGTGCAAAAACCGCTGCACAGCGGAGGTAAGTATAATATGTTTACTATTTTAATAGAGAAAAAAATTAGACTTACAATCTGCCTGAATTTCAGCTTTACTTAAAGTAGAAGTTAAAAAAAAAACAATTAAATTGTCTCTAAATCTACTGGCAGCCACGTTACTGATCTATCAAACCCTGTAAAGAAAAAAATCGCTAAATATACCTTTTCTGCCACCCCGCGCGTTTGCAGGAGAGGCAGCCGATAATGAAAGCCCCGTAGTAACTCTATGTGTGATGTCACTTCCCAGGCATTTCACAGCTGTTGTGCACACCAGCCACCGCTGAAGACCAGAACGGATTGGCTGCAGAAAAATTATGTATAACGACTTTTGCTTTACAGGGTAAGATAGATTAGTCTTAGAATGTAGCTGCCAGTAGATTTAAAGTTAGTTAGTTTTTGGCTAAACTTCTACTTTAAATATCTGCAATTGTGTTTTCTCAATCCTAAAGTCTTGTTCTGGTTTATATAAATATACCTTTACCACCTTTTTGTTACAGTTGGCAATAACAGCCCACACTATTGGCCTAAAAAGGACTGGATGTTCACTGAAAACAAGATCTAGCCAAGAAATATTTAGACCAGTGTTTTAATGCACTGTGTGAAGCCAGGAATAATGCATGCTGTGTGGTCTGATGTTCTAGCAACTGTTCTGCTGTTTGTCAGAGGCCGACTGCTTTGTTTCCACAAATATATCTATCTTACAGTGGACCGGTGAGAACAGAACTACGGGAGTTGCCATTGCTAACTTGTCTTAGTATGGGCTCCTCGAATGTTAGATCTTGGCTTATGTATCAAGTAAAGCCTGCCATAAAGGTTAGATTTTTGTTGAAATACTCATAAAATTCAGAAAAATCATTCATCAGAACATTCTTTCTTGCCATTATGACTGGCTGACCAGGTACTGTACAAGCTTGCTGAGTAACATCCATCTTGTACCTTTTTTGCAGGGCAGATGTTCAGACTTGCTAGCTATGCACTTGTTCCATGTTAGTGCAGTGGTCATCAACCCTGTCCTCAGGGCCCACTAATAGGCCAGGTTTTATGTATTACCTTGGGGAGATGCAGACTAGAATACTGCAATTACTGAGCAGCAAATGAGATCACCTGTGATGTATTTCAGTTATCTTGCAAATCTGGCCTGTTAGTGGGCCTTGAGGACAGGGTTGATGACCATTGTGTTCGTTTCTAAGAAATAAAGTATGGATCATGAGGACAGCCCCAGAAACCTGAACTTTCAAAGTTAACTTACAAGATTGGTGGAAAGTACTAAACTGACAGCAGCGCCAAATAAGCTCTTGGTGGGCATCATTTATCTTTCATCTTGCCTCATTGGGCTTACCTGGGCTGTCCCATAGTCTCTCCACTTCTCAGTAGTAATGAACATTCAACCCCCTAAACTTGCTCCATTTCTCACTATGATGCCCAATGTGCAGTCTGGAAACATCAGCTGCGGTGCCGACATCGCTGGACTCCAGGTCAGGTAAGTGTCCTATTATTAAAAGCCAGCTGCTGCAGTATGTGTAGCTGCTGGTTTTTAATTTTTTCAGCGGTGGGCGGACCTCTGTTTTAACCATGTGGAGATGCAGAAAGAGAGATGAGGGCTCTCTGGAGGGGGTGGATGGCCGGTCCGGGGTGATGGTGAGGAGTAGGGACGAGCCCAACGTTCGAGACGAACGTAAGCTCGACTTGAACATTGGCTGTTCGCCTGTTCGCCGAACAGCGAACATTATGCGGTGTTCACTGCAAATTTGAAAGCCGTGGAACACCGTTAAAGTCCATGGGACACTAACATGAAAAACCAAAAGTGATTATTTTAAAGGCTTATATGCAAGTTATTGTCATAAAAAGTGTTTGGGGACCCGGCTCCTGCCCCAGGGGACATGTATTAATGCAAAAAAAGTGTTACAATCGGCTGTTTTTTCAAGAGCAGTGATTTTAATAATGCTGAAACAATAAAAATGAAATATTCCTTTAAATATCATGTCTGAGAGGTGTCCTTAGTATGCTTGTAAAGTAGCACATTTTTCCCGTGTTTAGAACAATACCACAGCAAAATGACATTAGGATAAAAAGTCATTTAAAACTGCTTGCAGCTGTAATGTATTGTCGGATCCCGGGAATACAGATAAAAATCATTGAAAAACCGACATGGGTGCCCCCCCCAGTCCATTACCAGGCCCTTTGGGTAAGGGGAACCCCTCACCGAAATTTAAAAAAAAAAATATGTGGGGGTCCCCCCAAAATCCATACCAGGCCTTTCAGGTCTGGTATGGATATTAATGGGAACCCTGCACCATTTTTTTTTAAATGTCGTAGGGGTCCCCCCAAAATCCATACCAGGTCCTTCAGGTCTAGTATGGATTTAAAGGGGAACCCAGCGCCAAAATTTAAAAAAATGGCGTAGGGGACCCTCCCAAAATCCATACCAGACCCTTACCCAAGCACATAACCTGGCAGGCCACAGGAAAAGGGGGGGGGGGCAAGAGAGTGCCTCCCCTCCTGAACCTTACCAGGCCACATGCCCTCAACATGGGGAGGATGCTTTGGGGTCGCCCCAGAGCACCTTGTCCCCATGTTTATGGGGACAAGGGCCTCATCCCCACAACCCTCAACTGGTGGTTGTGGGGGTCTGCGAGCGGGGGGCTTATCGGAATCTGAAAGCCCCCTTTAACAAAGGGACCCCCAGATCCCAGCCCCCTCCTATGTGAATGGGTATCGGGTACATTGTACCCCCTACTCATTCACCAAAAAAGTGTCAAAATGTTAAAAATGACAGTAGACAATTTGGGACAAGTCCTTTATTAACCACTACAATACAGGGGATTTTCACCTCCTTCCTGCCCAGACCAATTTTCAGCTTTCAGCACTGTAAAATTTTGAATGACATTGTGCAGTCATGCAACACTGTACCCATATGAAATTTTCATAATTTTTTTCCCCACAAATAGAGCTTTTGGTGGTATTTGAACACCTCTGTGGTCTTTATTTTTTGCGCTATAAACAAAAAAAAGACAGACAATTTTGAAAAAAAAAACACAATATTTTTTACTTTTTGCTATAATAAATATCCCAATTTAAAAAAACAAAAACAAATTTCTTCCTCAGTTCAGGCCGATATGTATTCTTCTACATATTTTTGGTAAAAAAAAAAAAAAAATTGCAATAAACATATATTGATTGGGTTGGGCAAAAGTTATAGCACCTACAAAATAGGGGATAGATTTATGGCATTTTTATTATTTTTTTTATCGGGACTGCGATATTGCGGTGGACAAATTGGACACTTTTGACACATTTTTGGGACCATTGACAATTATACAGCAATCAGTGCTATAAAAATGCACTGATTACTGTATAAATGTCACTGGCAGGGAAGAGGTTATCACTAGGGGAGGGGACTGACTGGGGGAGCTGACCGATCGGTGTCCCTATATACAAGGAACACACGATCTGTCTCCTCTCCTCTCACAGGACGTTTACACACACAGATCCACGTCCCTGATCTTTGACAAGCAATCGCGGGTGTCCGGCGAAAAAGTTGCGGCCGCCGGGCAGGCGCATCGGCTCCCGAGAGATTCAGCGGCGGGCGCGCGCCCCCCTAGACGGCCGGGGAGACGAGGACATCATATGATGGCCACCCAGGATGAGAGAGCCACCTTGCGACCGTCATATTACTATACGCGGAATGGGAAGTGGTTAAACAACAAACAAAAAAAAACGTCCCGCGATGTCAATTCATCTTCGATCACAGCGCAGACGGACCGAAAAAAAACATCACGTGACCTCCAATGGGGGCAGGGTCACCCGTTTAAGTCACCGGGTGGCCCCGCCATCAGCTATATAACAGCTGTCATCGCGAAAAGCATTCAGTCAGCGGGAGCCTCCCATGGAGGCGGAGTTGTTGCTTTTTTTGTTTTTTTTTCTTGGTCTATTGGCGCTGTGATCGAAGATGAGTGGACGTCGCAGGACAGTTTTTTTATAGGACTTGTCCCAAGCTGTCTCTTGTTATTTTTCACATTTTTACACTTGTTTTGGTGAATGAGTAGGGTTACCCGATACCCATTCATGTAGGCGGGGCCAGGATCTGGGGGTCCTCTTGTTAAAGGGGGCTTCCAGATTCCGATAAGCCCCCCACCCGCAGACCCCCAAAACCATTGTGGTTGTGGAGATGAGGTCCTTGTCCCCATGACCCCAAAACCTCCCCATGTTGAGGGCATGTGGCCTGGTACGGTTCAGGAGGGCGGGGCTCTCTCACTCCCCCTTTTCCTGTGGCCAGCCAGGTTGCATGCTCGGATAGGGGGCTGGTATGGATTTTGGGGGGACACCTATGCCATTTTTTTGTTTTTTTGGTGCAGGGTTCCCCTTAAAATCCAAACCAGACCTGAAGGGCCTGGTATGGATTTGGGGGGGACCCCAGGCATTTTTTTTTAAATTTTGGTGAGGGGTTCCCCTTAATATTCACACCAGACCCAAAGGGCCTGGTAATTGACTGGGGGGGAACCCATGCCGTTTTTTTCAATGATTTTTATCTGTATTGCCGGGATCCGACAATTCATTACAGCCGCAAGCAGTTTTAAATTACTTTTTTTCCTTTAGAAATGTCATTTTGCTGTGGTATTGTTCTAAACACGAGAAAAATGCGCTACTTTACAGGCATACTTAGGACACCCCCCAGGCACGATATTTAAAAGGAATATTTCATTTTTATTGTTTCACTTTAAGCATTATTAAAATCATTGCTCCTGAAAAAATTGCAGTTTTTAAAACTTTTTTTTGCATTGATACATGTCCCTTGGGGCAGGACCCGGGTCCCCATACACGTTTTATGGCAATAACTTGCGTATAAGCTTTTAAAATGAGCACTTTTGATTTTTCATGTTAATGTCCCATAGATTTTAATGGTGTTCTGGCGGCTTTCGAATTTGCCCCGAACACCGCATATTGTTCGTTGTTCGCAGAACATCCGAACAACCAAAGTTCAGCCTGAACGTATGCTCCATTCGCCCATCCCTACAGCTGACACTTTAATTTCTTAACATCAGTATTGTAACAGCAATACAAATAGTTGTTTTTGATAATTTAATACTGTATTAACTTACTAATATTTCCTTTCATGTTGTGAGTGCTGCCTGTCTGTTTGCCATCTCTTTCTTCTTGAATTCCCTGCATGCTTTGCAACTTCTCCTCTGCTGTTTACTTTCAATTTCTAAGGACTACATATCCCAGGGTACCTTGCTGCCTGCAAACAATGATTCCTGTACTGACTCCGCCTCCTGAAACCCCCCCTCTCAGAATCTCTGTAGTTCAGACAGTAGGCTCTCTGAAATGAATAACACAGCAGTGCACATAGTGAGTAAGCCTAGCCAGTTCCCTTGATGATGCTTTCACTATTCTGTACTACTTCTCCTGGATCTCTCTGCTGCCTTTGACACAGTGGACCACCCCTCCTCCTCAATAAACTCCACTCCTTTGGTCTCCGTGACTGTACTCTTCGCTGGTTCTCATCCTACCTATCCCACCGCTCCTTCAGTGTCACTTACAACTTTACTTCCTCCTCTCCTCTTACTTTCTCCGTTGGGGTCCCCCAAGGTTCTGTTCTTGGACCTCTCCTTTTCTCAATCTACACCTCCCTGGGTCAGTTGATTGCCTCCCAGGCTTTAAATATCATCTCTACGCTGATGACACCCAAATCTATCTCTCCACCCCCCAGCTCCCTCCATCTGTCTCCTCACGCATTACCAACTTACTAGCAGACATATCAGCCTGGATGTCACATCACTTACTAAAACTCAACCTATCCAAAACCGAGCTCATGATATTTCCTCCCTCACTTCCCCTAATCCTGGACTCTGAACTAATCTTTCAACCCCACATTCTATCACTATCCAAAATTTGCTGCCTCAATCTCTGCTCCAAGATACGCCCCTTCCTAACCAATGTCACCACAAAGCTTCTAATCCACTCCCTGGTCATCTCCCGCCTCAACTACTGCAACTCCCTCCTCATTGGCTTACCTCTAAATAGGCTATCCCCACTTCAGTCCATCATGAACGCTGCTGCCAGGCTCATCCACCTCACAAACCGCTCAGCGTCCGCTATACCCCTCTGCCAATCCCTCTACTGGCTGCCACTCAGTCACCAAATTAAATTTAAGATACTAACTATAACTTACAAAGCCATCCACAACCTGGCCCCCAGCTACATCTCTAACCTAGTCTCAAAATACCAACCTAATCATTCTCTTCGCTCCTCCCAAGACCTCCTGCTCTCAAACTCCCTGGTCACCTCATCCCATGCTCGCCTTCAGGACTTCTCCAGAGCTTATCCCATCCTCTGGAATTCTCTACCCCAATCCGTCCGATTTTCTCCTACTTTATCCACTTTCAGACGATCCCTGAAAACTCATCTCTTCAGAGAAGCTTATCTGGGCCCCACCTAACAACTGTACATTTATCTTCTCAATCAGCACATCACCCACAGTTATTACCTCTTGTATCTCTTGACCTTCCCTCTTAGATTGTAAGCTCTAAGGAGCAGGGCCCTCTGATTCCTGCTGTATTAAAGTGTATTGTATTTGTACTGTCTACCCTCAAGTTGTAAAGCGCTACGTAAACTGTTGGCGCTATATAAATCCTGTATAATAATAATAAAATAATAAAAATGAATAACACAGCAGTGCACATAGTGAGTAAGCCTGGCCAGTTCCCTTGATGATGCTTTCTCCAGCCAAACCCATCAGGCAGAGTCTTATGCCCTGTACACAAGAGCGGACTTTTCGACCGGACTGGTCCGACGGACCGAATCCGTCAGACATTCCGACCATGTGTGGGCTTCATTGGACTTCTGACAGACCTTTTCGGTCGAAAATCCGACGGACTTTAGATTTGAAACATGTTTCAAATCTTTCCGCTGGAACTCCGCCGGACCCAGTTCCTATCGGGAAACCCCTTCATCTGTATGCTGGTCCGATGGACCAAATACAACACAAGGGCAGCTATAGCACCTGCCCACGAGAATGTTTTCAGCGTGAGGATCGCGCTGGTTCTCGGCGACGTGTGTGTACACAATTTCTGACGCACAAGATTCCACGCATGTGTGGAATCAAGCAGAAGAGCCACACTGGCTATTAAATTTCATTTTTCTCGGCTCGTCATACGTGTTGTACGTCACCGCGTTCTTGATGTTCGGAATTTCCAACAACATTTGTGTGACCGTGTGTATGCAAGACAAGTTTGAGCCAACATGCGTCGGATAAAAATCCACGGTTTTGTTGTCGGGATGTCCGATCGTCTGTAAGCGGCATATCAGAGGCAGGAAAATTGCAGGTTAAATCATGACAGGATCACTGGCTTATTTGCAGCCACTCAATAAAACTCTTATGCCCCGTACACATGGTCGGATTTTCCAATGGAAAATGTCCGATCGGAGCATGTTGTCGGACCGTGTGTGGGCTCCATCGGACATTTTCCATCGGATTTTCCGACACACAAAGTTGGGGAGCAGGAGATAAAATTTTCCGACAACAAAATCTGATCGCGTCAATTCCGACCGTGTGTGGCCTGTTCCGACGCACAAAGTGCCACGCATGCTCAGAAGAAATTCCAAGACGGAACAGCTCGTTCTGGTAAACTTAGCGTTCGCAATGGATACAGCACTTTCATCACGCTGCAATGTTAAAAATGGTTTAATACAGCGCACTCTCTTCTTCTTTATAATGTGACAAGAATTAAGTAGTTTTGCTGCTCATATTCACACACACTTCTCACAAAGTTTTATTCTTGTTTTTTTATTCGGATTCCCTGAATATATTGTTATTAGTTGTCACATCTGACAGAATTTTTTTTTTTATTTAATTTTTTTGGGGATTTTAAGCCTTTTTTTTTTTTTTTTTTAATGTTTGAATTTTTTCAAAGGCTGATCTTTGTTCAATGTTATTTTTATTTTTACTCCAGAATATTTTTGTGTGTGTTTTGTGTGTCAAGTTACCCCAACACCATTGATATCTTTTATTATTTAATCTCAAGGAGATTGTTTGGTGTTGGTGTCCCTTGTTCATTTCACATTGTATATTTGAAATGTACCTGAATCCTCACAAACCAACTGTCCTTTTTGAACTAAAACACATAGGAGAGTAGAATTCATCAAGATGAGAAATTAGCAAAGCCTGGGACCCCCACGGCAGACATCAATTCTTGAACATCAAAATTGGTGGTCTGAGGAGTCCATATGTAAAGGAGGGCAGTCTGGTCCAGAATTCGCAGAGATCCGGATAGCAGCAGATGACATGTGTGTCCCCGGGCTGTAGTACCACAAGAGGCTGCATTTTTTGGCCGACCAGACTGGATCCAGGGTCCTCACTTTCTGGTCTTCCTTTCACGCTTCATTCCGGGCTGTGGCTGTGCAGTTGGAGATGTGGCAGGAGGAGGAGTAGGACCTGGAGGAGGACTGGGTGGACCTGGAGGAGAGGGAGGACGAGGAGGAGGACCTGCAGGAGGAGGAGGAGGACCATCGCAAAGGTGTGTCTGAGCTGTCATTTGGCCCCTCATACCTTTGTTAAGAGCCTCCAATATGAGCGCCTCACACAAGACTTGTTGGCCCTCCTCCATCCTCTGCATTTTATATGCAATGACGGCAGCAATGTCCTCCTCCACGGTCTGTCGTGCTCCCAGGACCTCTGTAGCCCTCCAAAAGAGTCCTCCGGTAGCCTCCTCTAGGGCACTCCTCCTACTGCCACTTTCTCTTTTCAGGGGGGGTGGAGGGACCTGCAGATCAGCCAGTCGGCTCGGCCCGGCCACCTCCTGGCTGAGACGTCCCTGTGCATGAAAAAGGGACATGGTTGTAATGTTTTGCTTCATCAATCACAATCCTAAATTAGTACTCCAAACTAACATCTAGTTAACATCATTGATTGGACAAGCAGAAATATTTAGAGGAATGCTATACCTGGCTCAATCTTGGCTCCTCCACATGTTGCCTGGAAGGCCCAGGTTGGGCGTTAGAAGCCTCAGCCGGGGGGGAAGGAAGTGTGGAAGGAAGACTGGAGAGGGATGGCCTGGGTTCAGTCTGGCCTGCCAGAAAATGCAGCCTGTCATAGTACAACATCCTGGGGACATAGATGTCATCTGCTGCTCCTGATCTCTGTGAATCCTGGACTTTCTTGCGCTCCCTTAGATATGTGCTCCTCAGGCCACCAATGAAGATCTTTAAATAGGTGATGTCTGCCGCGGGGATCACCTGCTTCACAATTTCACACAATTGCACCAGTGCTGCCTTCCTCTTTGCTTGGTTCTTGTAATGGGGGTGTTTAATCTCCCACAGACATGGCAGCTCCCTTAAGATATCTATGAATACTGACATGAAGTCATTGTCTTTCACTAAGATATCCATGTTCACTGCAAGACACAACACAAGACAAAGCCTAATGTCAGACAAAACTCTCCTAATCTTGTTACAATATAGGCTTCAATGTAGAAGCAGTATAGGAACAAGTTTGTCTCTTACCTTCGTTCTTACGATCGGCGCGTCCAATGCTCCTTCCTCCGCTCACAGATCGTACGTAATACGCACGCGTGTTACGCTTTATACACACTGCGCATGCGTGTAACTCCGCCCGCCCCTGACGTTCTTTCTAGTCTATTCCCCGCCCCTTTTCGTTCGGCGCAGTGGGGGAAGAGCACATGGCGGAGTCACAGCAGGTGCGTGCTAATTGCAGGAACGAGGAGGAGGAGGAGGAGGAAAGCCCGGATCCGGACATGTCCCGATCCAGAAGGAGACGTTTTAAGGCCACAAATATGTCCTTTGGGGAGATGTTGGAGATGGTCGACATCATGAAGAAGTCCGACTATGACGGAAAGTATGGGCCTTACCCCAACCCCAATATCAGAAAGGCCAAGATCATGGCGAAAGTGATCAAAAGTCTGCAGAAGAATTTCGGGGTACGACGATCGATAGATCAGCTCAGGAAGCGGTGGTCGGACCTGAAATTGAGAGAGCCCGAGCAGTACCGAAAGATCCGGAGAGTGCTGCAAAAAAGTAAGTAGTTGTGCTGTGTTCCTATTCTTTCTGTCTTTATTGCGTTCGTGCTGCTCCATATGCTTTTCTTAATTGTACAGTTTAAAAGGGCAACTTTAATGTTCATGGGCCCATTATTCGTTCGTATCAAACATTTTTCTTTCGGCCTCTAAAACACCATTGTTTAGGCCATATGCATTTTCCCACATTTTTTTTGGGCCTACTTGGATGCCAAATAGTTGTTTGTGTAGATGGGTTTGTTACTAGAATGAAATGCCAACTAGATTGTGTGTAAGGAGAGGACACTGAGCAGCTGTTTTCACATCTGGACACTGGAGCACTAGTGTGGGACACAAGAACACCATTTTTATTAGGGGGCCACACAGGTGCTCCAGTGTATACTATAGGGGGGTCTCCATCTGTGAAGCTTGTACTAAACAGGTAAAGTATTGCAGCTTGACAAAGGCCAATAAAAAAAATACATCTTGGAACTCGGCTAAAATAGACAATTGTACCCCACTTCCAAGCAATGTTTCCTATTTCTAGTTCTGCCATCAAATATCTGTGTGCTAATTATACCATTTTTGTTTTACATAGGGGAGAAAAGACTCGGAGGACACCCCTCATCCGAGGAGACCACAGACCCTCCACCTCTGGAAGAAGGGGAACTAACACCAACCCAAGAAGAGCAGGAGGAAGAAGAAGATGTGGTGGAGATTGGCACCACAACAGGTGAGTGTCTGCGACCACAGGCTCAGGTAAAAGAGATGGATGGTGGCAGATTTTTGAGACCTGTTTTTGTTTTCTTTCTCTCTTTTTAGGTGATCGTGATGTGAGGGATCCAGAACATTTCACATCAGAAAGTGCCCAGATCCTGATCGGGGAGATCATGGGGTGTAATGTCGAACTGCAAAACATACAGCAAAAAATCAATGATGTTATTAAAAAAAATAATAACATCATTGATGTTTTGGGGCGAATTTAAAACCCCACAAAATCACTTTTTGGATTGTGGTCCAATCTTTTAAATATTTTTGCAATGTTTTGAAAAGCCAAATTTGGAGGATGCACACAGTGTGCCAACATGTGCTATCTGCCATCACGGGAGATCAATGGACGCGTTTTGGGGGTGCAACCCCTTCCTCAATTATAAAGTAGCGTTGAGGAAGGGCTTGCTCCCCCAAAACACGTCCCTTGATCCCCCCTGATGGCAGATAGCACATGTTGACATTCGTAAATTGGTGTGCATCTTCCAAATTTGGCTTTTCCAGGGGTGATTTTCCCACATCTGAACGCTATATCAAACCCAGTTCCTAAATACTGATGTCTGATATAGCCTTCAGGTTTTACCTAATGTGAACTTTGTAAGTTCAAGTTTTTTTGGCTTTCTTGTTGTTTTTACACAGGCCTGTTTTATCTGAAATGGACATTTCGATTTTTGATAATGCTACTGCAAAAATTGTTATACAACAAACATGTTGGTTTGTTTTAAAAACCTTTGGTAAATGCACATGTGATTGTGCAGGTATAAAAAAGTTGCTTACTCAAGAATGTGTGGATTATTGTCTCAACACTGCAATACAACACTTTTGGGGTGATGTAATTGCTGTTTTCTGCAAAAATGGCTGTTATTTCCTAAGGGCAAATCCTCTTTGCAATACAAGTGCAGTTTCAGTGCAGTTGCAAGTGCACTTGTAGTGAAATGTGTTTTTGCATTTAGGAAATAACAGCCAACAGAGCTTTGTATAAGGTTACACAATCACGACATTTTCTGGACTCAACACATTTCTGTCAGGGTCAGCTAAAACAAACACAAGCAGTAAATGTCCACCAAGAATTTCTTTTTTTTTATTATAAAAAGGCTTCACAGATTGTCTGGCATATTGATAGCCCTCCTACCCGCAAAGAACTCCAGGTAGCGTAACGGACATCACAGGCACTCAGGGAGGGCAAGCCAGGACGGCCACTTTCAAGAGCCGTCAGTGTGGTTTGATGTAGGATTCTGGCCTCAGGCCCAACTGAGCCAGCATAGTTGGCCGAATGTTTCCTTAAAAAGTTATGGAGAACACAGCACGCCAGTATAATATGGTTCAGTTTATACTCCGCCATATGGATGGGTGTCAGAAATAGTCGAAACCGGCTGGCCAGGATTCCAAATGTGTTCTCCACCACTCTTCGGGCTCTGGCCAGCCAGTAATTAAAAACCCTCTGTTCCGGGGTGAGGGTCCTCATTGGGAATGGCCGCATCAGGTGGTCCCCCAGCGCAAACGCTTCATCAGCAACGAACACAAATGGGAGTCCTTCAACATTGTCCTCTGGAGCTGGCAAGTCCAAGCTGCCATTCTGGAGACGCCTGTAAAACTCAGTCTGGGCGATGACTCCACCATCGGACATCCGGCCATTCTTCCCCACGTCCACATACAGGAAGTCGTAATTAGCCGACACCACCGCCAACATCACTATACTATTGAACCCCTTGTAATTATAATAGTACGACCCCGAGTTGGGTGGTGGGACGATGTGGACGTGTTTCCCTTCAATTGCCCCTCCGCAGTTAGGAAAGTCCCACCACTGGGCAAAGTGGGAGGCCACAGTCTGCCATTCCTGTGGCGTGGAAGGAAACTGTTGAGGAAAAAACAATAAACATTACTATTTTTTCACAGAAACATGGCAAGCAGATTAGGCACAAACATTATGTGGCAACCTCCAGATAGCATTTAGTAAGGGGACTTTAACAAGGCCAAAGTATAAGGTACACCTATCATATTCCCCCTCCCCCCCTCTCATGGGCCATTTCTAACATTATAGGGGGGGGGGGGGATCTTGGACAGGTAACCCTCTTCACTTCATTGAGAGCTGAATGCCTAAATAATGGGTATTACTTGGAACAGCCCCTCCTTATTTATGCTATTGGCAGACCACTGGACAGGTAAGAAGTGTCATAATACAAAGGTATAAATACACATTGTACACATTTGAGGACATTTGGACATTCTGCTATTACCTATCAAGATAATAATAGAATACAAAAACTTGAAACAGTACCATTGGAAAGTATACAGGCAGGCCCTTGCACTACATGCTTTGGGCAATTCATCCATAAATCTGACCAGTAAAGAGGTGGGTATAGTGTGTATGGGTTTGGCAAAGTCAGCAGATAGATGATTGAGGATACATAGAGAATTGGGATCAGCTGACTTAGCAGTTGGGGGAGGGGGGGTTACAAAAAATTATTTCGGGACACCAACAAAAAAAAGCCTCTGGCACTCTGCCAGAATTTAAATCAAAAATAACATTTCCAAACATTTTAGGGGGTGTTTTGGGTAAAGCACTACTATAGAGCTGATAAAATACATTGTTAAGTGACTACATGAGGTGAATATAGGCCAGGAGACACCATGCTGGGGAGGTTATTGAAGGGCAAATATGTATGAAGGACCTAAAATAATAATTACATAAAAATCCAGCATGCATGAGAACAAAGGGGACATTCACAGCATATTACAATCATGGTAATTAGGGAATGAGGAAAGAAATACAATATATTAGCAAACATTCAATACAATAAAATGTGATATAAAAGGATAAAAATCTTACCTTCATATACTCCTTCTGCAGGACCTGGATGATGGCAGAACAGGTCTCTGGGATAATGATCCCTAGAGCCTGGGGGGAGATGCCTGGCGAGAACTTCAAGTCCTGCAGGCTTCTCCCTGTCGCCAAATACCGCAGGGTAGCGACCAACCTCTGCTCCGGAGTGATGGCTTGCCTCATGCAGGTATCCTGCCTGCTGATATAGGGGGTCAGCGAAGCCAACAAACGGTGAAACACGGGGTCCGTCATCCTGAGAAAGTTCCTGAAATCATCAGGATTATTCTCACGGATCTAACGGAGCAAAGGCATATGAGAGAACTGGTCACGCTGAAGCAACCAATTCTTGGTCCATGAACTCCTCCCCACCCTGTTCATGGACTGGACTTGTGTCAAGGTCAGGACCCCAACACCAAGCCCCCGCACAGCACGAACTCTACGAGGAGTACGCATACGAAACATGGCTAGAAAACGGTCGGCTGCTCAGAACGAAGTAACAGAATGCACTGAAGAACAGCAAGGCCTGTGAAGAGCGACCTGAAAACCAGTAACGAACGAACAAGAATACAATGACTACTTAAAGTCACGCGGAACTTGCTTGCACGCACTGAAGAGCAGATACAAACCCACAAGCACAAACTGAACGGCAGAAAACGATCTGAAAGCCACGAGTCTGAAAAAGCGCGAATCGTCTCTCACCAAACTTTTACTAACATGAGATTAGCAAAAGGAGCCCAAAGGGTGCCGCGCTTGGTTCTGAACCAGCCTTTTCTAGTCTCGTCGTACGTGGTGTACGTGACGTACGTGACCGCGTGGTTGGCGATCGGAAATTCCGACAACTTTGTGCGACCGTGTGTAGACAAAAAAAGTTTGAGCCAACATCCGTCTGAAAAAATCCTAGGATTTTGTTGTCGGAATGTCCGAACAAAGTCCGACCGTGTGTACGCCCTATTATAGGCTACATTAAGAAGAAACAATATGAAGTCACCAACAGATATATTTAAACACTTTAAACATTTAGTGTAATAAATAAAAAGTCAAAGAAAAAAGAATGCATTTGCATAATAGATTAAATGTACAAGAGAATGTTCCCAGATCTTTACAGCTATGGGAATTATCTAAAATCTGATTAGTATCAAAAGGCTTGATTGCTTTGATATTTTAATGCACCAATTATTCATTCTATGTTGGTCTGTTAAAGAATCTCTGAAATTAAACCTGACCCTGGAGGAGAAAAAAAATGACAGTATATTCTAAAGGCTGGCACAGATGGCTGAAATTTCAAGCCATAGGTAGCCCTGTCAGCAACACTTAGCTCAACAAAAGTTGATTTTTCATTTGACTTTTGTAGGAGTCAGATAGTAATTTGTGCACGAGTGCCAGTTGTCCAAATACAATAGTCAGCATGGGAAGTTCCTCCATCCATTCTTTGCATCATGGATGGAGGAATCTATAAGGCTTCTCTTGTTCAGCCTGCAGGCTGAACAAGAAAGATCTATATGTGTATGGCTAACTGGAGCACAATCCCTGTTCAAAAAACATTGCTGTTACTCCCCATTCCATCTCTAAGATATAAATTAAGTGGGGGAAATGGCAAGGTCAGCAAAATATGCATGTAGCTAAGTCCCGGGCCTCTCCAGGCCTAATGGTGACCTCCAGAGTTAGGGACAGCTGACATCCTTCTGTGTAGAGTGGGTTACGAGAAAGGGTGGGTGCAATGTAAGGTAGATTAATGGGCGCCAGACACATGTATTGTCTCTTAAACAGAACTGTGGGAGAGAGGGTTAGGGCCAGGACACCCTTTAGTAGTTGCAATGTTAATTTAGCAGACTCCAAGACTTCTAAAGGTAGACAGCCATGTAGGGAAAGGCATGCAGCTGGACACCACATCTGCATGAGTAGGACAGCTGTCTCCTATGGCAACAATCTAACAAAGGTGGTAATGAACTTATTCACTTCTTCTACAAGCTCCAATTGTAGATCTTCACTCAACTGAGCTCTCAGTCTTTCACTAGACTTGCTGATCCACTGCTGCTGGATCCCCTGAGTTCTTCCAATCTTCTCATTCAGTACCTCAGTACCTCAAGCGTCACCCCCACGTCTCTGCTGGGTCCCTAGCTTGACACTCACAGATACTCCTCAAGCGTCACCCCACTAGCCTGCTTGGTCCCTGGCTTGGCACACAATATTGCTCTGCAGGTGTCACCTCCACTGGCTGGGTCCCTGGCTTGACATCTGCTGAAGTTTCCCTATTCTTCACAGTCCCGGTTGGTGAGAATACTGCTCTGGTACTTGCTTCAGCAACTCACAGTGGTCTCCTGGAACAAGGTGGATGGTCCCTTAGTGGCGACAGCTTCCTCTCTACCTCCGACCATGACAGGTTCTCTGACTGGCAGAACCATCACTTCTGGTTGGACAGCAAGCCGCAATCCAAACCCTACACTGCTCTCTTGTTCTGGATAGGCCCTCAGACAGCCCAGCAGCCAGATGTCCCTGGGATAGGCCTCAGGCTCTGGCCTAGTAGCCTGGGGCAGCACAACACACGTCCACCCAGATCACCGTCCAGGTGGCACAGGACCCTGATCACCTGACCTCACCCAAATAAATAGGCTCTTTCAGCAGGCCAAGGGACCTAAGAAAATCCCTGCCCATTGGCTGAGACACCCCATTCATTCCTAATCTGTCCTTGCAATGTCCTTACCTAATGCCACCAGATGCCATCTAGTGGCAGAAGAGAGAAGTGCAGCAATTCCATCCAGAATTAGGAGGAAGTCAATTGAGCTCCTATCAATTGGCCAAGGCAACTCTCACTTGGCAAATAAATTTACTAGCAACCCTGCCTAAACATCATGGTGCTACATGTACAGTCAGTATGTTTGTTTGCATTTAAAATATGTTTTAGTTGTTTCCATGCCATTCAGAAGCATAAGAGCCACTCCAATCTTCAATTTGAAATACTCTTGAAGGAAAATGGCTAATGGCCATCATGAACTAGCAGCATACTATGCCTCCCCCAAGTAAGCAGTAATATAAGCTAATGTTGTAATGTTACTTGCCTCAGCATATGTTAGTTCAGTTTTTGAGTGAGGTCAGGCAAGATGGGAAGGAGATCAAGGTGGCATTTTATTTGTCTCTCTACCTGTAGAAAGCTTATTCCCTAATCAATTTGTGCTGACTGGTGGCCTGTTGAGGTAGAGAAGGTTCTGGGGTGGCATAGAATGGCTGTTTTACACCAATACCTCCTTGCATAATGTTACAGCCAGCATACCTTATATTGCAGCACATTACACTCAGAAACCTGCACATTAGGCCCTGTATAGCTTACACAGCAACTGGCACCGCATTGGACTGAAGAACATGTCTCACATTCCAGCACATAATGCCTAATATACCTCACATTGCAGTGACTTATGCCCAATACCCATAACTTTGCAGTCCGGCCCGGTCCAGAGCTCCAGTGCTACGGTGTGTTCGGCAGCTCTGGTGGAGGTGGTGCCCAAGCATGTTGTATGATGTCATGGTGCAAGAAAGCCAAGCAGAGCGGCCGGAGCCTTGTGTGTGGGTCTACAGGAAAGGAGCAGGGCAGGTCAGGAGTGGGACTGTCGGTGCTGTTTAGACTGGAGTGGACTGAAGGGACCACCTGGCTCGGAGAGAGACCGTCACTGTGACTCAGGAGGGGGACATGTAATGCCAGTGAGAAGTCAGCATCATCTGTGCTGCTGCACACTTCTTTCATTGTCACCGTGAGAGTCAACTTCATGTGTGTGTGTGCCTTCCTATTCTAATTTATTGTCCTCCTGAGTTCTGTCCCTGAGCTACTTACTTACTATATTGAAAATAAAAAAGGAAATATGTTTTTTGCCCTAATATCTACCTTAAATCACATTGCTAATTGCATATTGTATTTGTTTATAGCCTAAATACTAACATTTGTACTTAAAACTGTAATTTTGTAATTTTTGGAAATGCCAGTAAAAACTTGGCTGTGCCAGGAAATTTTGGGTGTTGTGTCAGTAAATTTCAATCTGGTAGCTTGGCAACACTGTTTCGGAGCCATGTGTGGTTGGATGTGGATGGAGGAAGAAAGCCCCTAGCAGAGAGGCCCGGTACCCGTAAGTAAAAGAGACAGAGAATGGCACCTGTGAGGAACAGAAGAATGTGGCTTACTACTACTGGAATGTAAAGACTGTCAGAGCTTGGGGTCCACTCTGAAGACACTGGCTGTTGTAGAATGCCTCTGATGGACTCAGTATTTTACATGAACACTACCTTTGCAGAGATGTTGGGGCAGCACACAGCCTGAGTTAGGGTTAGGAATGTAGGGAAGAATAATGCCTCCACATGATGGACTTTGTAATGCCTTTTGCACATAACCGACACCATCCTATAGTTCAGATCACTAAGGTACTTTGGGGTATGAAGACTTATTACCAGCCTGTTATTAAGCGTGTGCCTGAGATAGGTGGGCTAGCTTCTTGTAGGTGGGGGTTTTTGTTGGCACTTTCTCCCAGGTATGGAATAATGTCTCAGCATGTTGGACTTTGTAATTCCATTTGCATGTAACTGGCACCATTGTAAAGTTAAGGTCACTAAGGTACTTTGGGTTATTAAGACTTCAGTACAAGAGTTAATACGGTGTGAAGACACAAGAGTTATCTAGGGTAACGGCAGTTGCTAGCAGCCTGTTGTTAAGCATGTGCCTGAAATAGGTGGGATAACCTCTTGCAGCGAGAGCAGCCAAGCACCACAGATGTTGCCAGCCTGTGCCCGGGTATGGAGGAGTTCAGTGAAGTGCACACATAGAGTCTGCGCTATGTCACGATGGGGCCCCATACCATTACTGGGAGAGAGGTAGCAGTGATACGCTGGACAGGTGGATGTGGATAAAGGCTCAGTGTGCTCCTCCTAAATACAAGTTTAAAGACATTTGTATTAGGGTTACTGTAATTGTGTGCAAGAGCATTAATCATTTTGTCATAATGGAACACAGCATTATGGTTATTATTTTATTGCTACTATAACTATAAACGGTATCCCCCGCACTTGTCCTTAGTAATGTACTGAATATGTTGACAGCTCTTCTGCTGCCTGTCTTTGATTTAGGCATACCTTATGTTAATATCAATGATACATATTGTCTCATTTGACACTGCCAGCTGCTACAAGGCGAGTTAGCCAGGGGGAACCCATCAACATTTTGCTATAGGGTTCCATGATTTGTAGTTATGCTCCTAAATTAGCTGTTCGTGAAGTATGGCAGCTCTTTACACTCCACAACTCTGCATATAGCCTGTTCAAAATAAGCCTGCTAGTTATCTAAAACCTTACCAGCATTTTGCTGTCAAACAGAATAAAACAACTAAACTTGTTTTGTGTGAATTGCTTATAAAATGTCTTACATGACCAAATACATTAGCAAAAAAAAGACAAACTAGACATATAGCACGTAGCTCTCTAAAAGTAGAATATTACTCATGCCAAAGAAGGATAAAATGGAAAAATATCCGCCTGTTTGGCACCCCAAACAAAGGTAGCTCAACCTCCCTGGTGCATACGTACCTGAATCCAGTGCCCAGGGCCTATTGCAATCTTTAAATCTTTTATTTTCAAATCTCATGTCTGAAATCTTCTTTCTCCTGGCTGCCCCCATAGGCTTCTATAAGTGCTGCCTTTGGCCAGGAAATTCTGTCAAGTATGCATCTTTCTGTGAAAGTACAGTTATCATTTAGGTGTAGAGCATAATAATATAAATAACTAGTCTGAATTATATTTATCTCTGTATCATCTGTTTGTTGCTAATATTTTTAAATTGTGAGTGCAGTTAGCCTTTTATGTATGTACAATTGCAGTGTACAGTAATGCCGCATATACACGGTCGGAATTTCCGACAACAAATGTTCGATGTGAGCTTGTTGTCGGAAATTCCGACCGTGTGTAGGCTCCATCGGACATTTGTTGTCGGAATTTCCGACAACAAAAATTTGAGAGCTGGTTCTCAAATTTTCTGACAACAAAATCCGTTGTCGGAAATTCCAATCGTGTGTACACAATTCCAATGCACAAAATTCCACGCATGCTCGCATTCAAGCAGAAGAGCCGCACTGGCTATTGAACTTCATTTTTCTCGACTCGTCGTACGTGTTGTACGTTACCGCGTTCTTGACGTTCGAAATTTCCGACATTTGTGCGACTGTGTGTATGCAAGACAAGTTTGAGCCAACATCCATCGGAACTAAATCCAGGATTTTGTTATCGGAATGTCGGATCGTGTGTACGCGGCATAAGTGTTTGCTCCCTCTATTGGATATTCTATGAATCTATATATTTAATATATTATAATTAAATGCTACAATAATATCACAAATATGTTCTCACATTATACTGTACTTTTCATTTTAATAGGAAACTTTGCATCAACTATTATATTATTATAACAAACAAGAAAAGTGTGGCCCGTTCCTACAAAACAAGCGCTTATGTGGCGGTGAAATGAATGAATACCCTTAATGGGTAAAGAAAGGGCCAATTAAGGCTACAGATGCTACCATATAACCTGTCAAATGGCAAGTGATACACATAAAACAAAATCAATAGAAAAAAGCAGCGCTATACAATAAACCACTGTGAAGATACAGGAAGCAATCTGAAGGCGGAGACAGATTGCTTCCTGTGTCTTCCTGTTCTAACAAAGTAGATTGGGAGAATGGCCCCTTGACTGTGAGATCCAGCTGTCCGGTATTAAGGAGACTTGGAGAGGAAATATCCCGGGATAGATTGTCCAGGTAATACTTTGGTGTTTATGCACATTGTTCCGGTGCTTTCTGGTAGGAGTTTTGTGCGCAGGGGGAATCTGTGCCCCCCCCCCCCCCGCCCCCCACCCGCTTTTCTACGCGTGTGGAGGTGTTGGTGACAGCAGCCTTATTTTACTGAATTTGGAATATCATTGGTCTTTCTCACCATTCTGGGTGCAATTAACTAGGCATCTCTCTGCAACTCATTATGGACTAAATAAATGTTTATATGTATGCACTTTAAGTTAGCACAAGGGGTTATCACAGTGGGTTTTTATATAGCAATGCTTTTTTCTGTTGATTTTGTATTATTTTATTATATACTATTTAGTTTCTGGTATCCTTCAACACTCTGGTTTTGGAAAGAACTAGTAATGTCCCTTTCTCAGGGACACCGTGGGGGTTATTTACGAAAGGCAAATCCACTTTGCACTACAAGTGCCCTTGGAAGTGTAGTCGCTGTAGATCCAAGAAGGGCATGCAAGGAAAATAAAAAACAGCATTTTAGCTTGCACATGATTGGATGATAAAATCAGCAGAGCTTCCACTCATTTCAGATCTACCCCTTAGATTTAGAGCGACTGCACTTCCAAGTGCATTTGCAGTGCAAAGTGTATTTGCCTTTCATAAATAACCCCCCTAGTGTCTATATCCATGTGCAGTTAAAATAATTAAGCTTTTCCAGAGCATACAATGCGTAAACTTACCATAGCTACAGTAGAAGGAAATGGTAAACACAGAAAATGTGTAAGTCTGGATCTCCTTGTAGAGCTAGCAATTTTACAGCTGGAGGAGTTTAGCTGATTTGATTGGAAGACTTTTAACTGACTTAGAGGCTGATGTGGATTTCTTATTTTAGATTCCCCCAACAAAATGCTTCTAAATAGAGGCACCCATAAAATACCTACATTTTAATGGTAGACCAGCTGCAGATGGCAGTTTATTTTACTTTTTGTTGTTTCTTGTTTTCTGTACAGTACTTGCACTCGTGCTTTGATGCCATCTGACTTCTACCACTATGCCATGCTTAAAACTCAGTTGCTGATTGGCAGAGAACTGAGAAACCTGGACATCACAGTATGTCACTAGCAGAGAGAGACCTGGAAACAGATTCTAGTACCTTACTGGCATCTCTAAAGCCATGAGGATTTGTACCCTAAAGCTTAATAAGAGTACCATAATACTTACAGTAATATCCTCTGTAAGTTTTATTCTGAATTACAGGACTACAATTTGTAACGGATCTATGTCCACTGCTGTACCACAATCTTTGAACAGATAACCATACTTATAATTGTATGGTGATTTAACGGAAGGGCCAGATGATCAGCAATGAAAGGAAATAGCCTTCCCTATCCTAAGCTGGATAGGGAAGGCTATTTCAGGAATATTCTTTTACATCATTGTTGGACCTCTTGTTGATTTGTTCTCTTGTGCAGTAGCAAAGTGAACCAAATTGACAAGGGGTCAACAAGGGGATATACAATCAATATACCTAAAGTACAAATGCAACTGGTGGACATTTAGTGCACATCACTTTTGCAACATGTATATGAACGATGAGTGAACCAAGCAAAGTTCAGTTTGCTCAGTATTGCCAACCTACCGGATTGAAATTTACTGACACGACACCCAAAATTTCCTGGTACAGCCAAGTTTTTACTGGCATTTCCAAAAGTTACAAAATTACAGTTTTAAGTGCAAATTTTAGTATTTAGGCTACAAACGAGTACAATATGCAATTAGCAATGTGATTTAAGGTAGATATTAGGGCAAAAAACATATTTCTTATTTTATTTTCGATATAGTAAGTAAGTAGCTCAGGGACATGACTCAGGAGGACAAGAAATTAGAATAGGAAGGCACACACACACATGACGCTGACTCTCACAGTGACAATGAAAGAAGTGTGCAGCAGCACAGATGATGCGTACTTCTCACTGGCATTACATGTCCCCCTCCTGAGTCACAGTGACAGTCTCTCTCTGTGCCAGGTGGTCCCTTTAGTCCACTCCAGTCTAAACAGTACTGACAGTCCCACTCCTGACCTGCTCTGCTCCTTTCCTACAGACACACACACACACAAGGCTCTGGATGCTCTGCTTGGCTCCCTTGCACCATGACATCACACGACATGCTTGGGCACCGCCTCCACCAGAGCTGCCCGAACACACTGTAGCAGGCACTTGGATGATCTCGGCCGGCTCTGGACCGGGCCAAATATCACAGCCGTATTTTTTACTGGCAACTTTTTCCTTTTACTGGCAGGAGAAAATTGCCTGTTTTTTACTGGCTGCCAGTAAAAATACTGATGGTTGGCAACATTGAGTTTGCTGGATATCTACCAAACACTTAAAGCATTTGCAATCCCTAAGCATAGCACTTAAACCCCATTGAATTCTATGGGAGCCAAATTGTGTATTTTCTTCTGGCCTTTTCAAGGTCAATTTACAAGCTTCTTGGTAAAAATTGACATGTAGACATGGGCAGCTGGGTACAGGCCATGTACCAATGCAAACAAAAAGTTTAAATAATTTCAGTAAGTGGGTAGGGGGTATTTGAATAAGGCTTAACATTAGAAACATTAGAAAGTTTGCAACATTAAAAATATACAGTTTCTTTAGCCCCTTCCCGCTGATGTAACACATATACGCGGCCCCACTGCACTGGGCTTTTTTCTATGCTGAGACCGACCGAAATCCGGGTCACCCGATCACTGTGGTAGCCTCTGATTCTCTCTCTGTGAATGGAGAGGAAACATCCAATGTATCTTTCTCTTTCCTTGCAGAGAGGGAAAAAAAGTGTGTGTGTAAAAATAAATAAATAATAAAAAATAAAGAAAAAATACCTAGATCAAGGTGTGATCTCAGTTAGTGCCAGGGTTAGTGTTTGGGTCAAAGGTCAAGATCAGGGTAAAAAGTCAAGGTTAAAGGTCAGTATATTTTTCAGCAGGATTAAAAAAAAAAATAGCATCAGTGTCAGGTAGTATTAGTTTTGGTGTGTTTTAGGTAGGACAAAAAAAGTTTTTTTTGCATTGATCCATGTCCCCTGGGGCAGGACCCAGGTCCCCAAACACTTTTTATGACAATAACTTGCATATAAGCCTTTAAAATTAGCACTTTTGATTTCTCCCATAGACTTTTAAAGGGTGTTCCGCAGCATTTGAATTTGCCGCGAACACCCCAAATTGTTCGCTGTTCGGCGAACTTGCGAACAGCCAATGTTCGACTGGAAGCTCATCCTTAGTAAACACCTAAATGCCTTTGCTGAACACCAAAAGTGTCCCTTAATTGTGTTAATTGGTTCTCAGCTAATTATTCACACAGCAACATGTAGCAGTTTCTAAATTCATAAAACAATTTTATTTTTTATACTACATTTTGCTGGAACAAATTCCCATTGTACTTTCCACCATGGGGCCTTTACATTTACACAGTTGGTATGTCAAACTGTTTTTGGGCCTGATGGCATAATATTTGTATTGCATAGGACATACAATATCCATGTTAACCAAAAAATAATATATTATATAAATGATAACAGTGGAATGGCAGGATGTCCCTAGCAAAAAGTCTTTTAAACAAACACTGCAGCTAGCATGAACATTATGCCCTGCCACACGGTTGAGTGATTTGGAACAAATCTTTCTTTTCAGTACTTTTGTTACTTGTATGCTAACTCAGAGGTTTCTGTTTCGTATCGCTTTGAAAAACGTCCAAGAGATGTGAGGTTTTGAAGCTTAGAAATATGATTAGAAACTTCTAGATTTCAAAATGAAACCCATCTGAACAATAAAGGTCATTGTTCTCCATAGTGGTATGACCTGTACACCTGTCAATACGCAGTTAAATGGTAAAATAATCTGTAAAGTTTCTTGTGCCTTTTGGCAGATATTAGCACATACAAACTGAATACATTTTACAAGAATATAATGAGGATTTTTAACAAACCATAGGTCTGGGCAAACCCAGGCGCCAAGCTTTCTGGAATGTGTTCTTTGTATGCTCTTCTACCTACATTGAAATCTGTTGCTTAACTTGATACAGCTCACCTGAATAAATTATGTATACGACGTCTCTGCCTGCCAATTACTGTACTTGTGTAATATTGGAAAAGGTGGAAAGGTGTACTACTATGTTTAAGCTTTTGTGACCACTGGGAAAAATAAGTGGTCACAGGACAGGAAGTAAGCAGAATTATACCAACCGAAACATAAACAGTATTAAACACCTGTCAGAAGTTTTAATCACACATCCCTTGCTAGCTGTACCAAAAAAAATTTTCTGCTGTCTCTATCATGGTTGAAAAGATTTTTCATCTTTTTCTGTGGATCACATGGGGGGAGTTGTAGCGCCTACCCACTCAATTCAAAATAAAAATTTCAGTGCAGGATGCAACCCCACCTTTAAATGCTAGAGACAGGAGCCTTCACATTGCATTATCAGAGGGACTAAATGTTTGAGTTATTTAAACTTTTTTTTAATGTCCTTTTTGTTTCCTAATAACTCATTGTTACTACTCATGTGGCTCTTAGACCACAGCGACCAGTAGCCAATGTTCTCCTTGCCTAGGTGCTTACTTTGGGTCAGTGAAGGAAAATATTCTTTAATATTCTTTCTCTGGCTTTTGCTAGTTAAATAGTTTAGTTTATCTTTTTCTCTGACTTTTAATAGTGGATCTTACTGGGAAGAATATAAAATTTGTTATCAGCAATTTTTAGAGGAGAACAAATGTAGGAGGATTTGTAAACCAATGTAATGGCAATGAACTCTAGCACTCTCTTTTACCATGTTCCCAGTATCTGACTAACTGCTGCAGCACATCCTTAGTCTCTAATTACATATATTATTTTATTATTATTATACAGGATTTATACAATTCAATACAGCAAGAATCAGAGGGCCCTGCTCATTAGAGCTATAAATAGTATATCTACAGTTTTTAACCATCTACTGTAGCATTTTTACAGTCTCTGACTATCTAGCATAGTATATCCAGAATCTTTGACCATCCAGTGTAGTATTTTAAGAGTTTCTGACCATCTTGTGTAGTATTTTTCACGATTAAACAGTCTTTATTTGCATAAACTATTTTGAATATTATGTGCATTCTTTTGGTGTTGTAAGGGACTGCACTTTAGGCTTCCTTGTTGACCCCTGATGCATAATAACCTTTTGCTTATGTAAACCTGCTTAAGCAGAAAACAAGAAATTAATATACTATTGCAAGGATATTTCTAATACATATTTACAGAATCAACGTGTGTCCTGGTAGCCAAAAAAAAAAAAACTTATAGGCAAGATGCAAGGCTTTCCCTAGAAACCAGACATAAAATAAAGAAATAAAGTTTAAAATGACTAATTCACAGACTGTTGGCATTTCAGGCAACTTAAAGAAGTAGTCTCCTCAATAATAGAAAATTAACTGCAGGTCTACTCGTGTTTAAATATATATGATTGTTTGTAAAAAGAAATGCTGAGCATGTTGTCAGTAATTCACACATCTCTGACAGCTATTACTGCATGTCAACTCCTTCCCTGCATGAAGCCCGATTTGTGGAGTGTTCCCTTTGTGGAGCTGAAGCACAGCACTGTTGATACTACACCCTTTGCTGTGAAGACAACTGTTATAACAGTGTACAAGTAAAAATAACTTGTCACTTTATTGATGATGTCTGCTCCATCTCTCTCATTCTGCCCGCTGCATCCAGCTTTCATCTACTTTTTCTGCTTCAACTCTCCACTCTCTCTGCAGCATATCCCCTACTCTGTCCTCTTCAGCTTCCATTCATATTTTCTTGTCTCCCCCACTCTGCCATCTCTAGTAGCATCAAGCAAATGCGATGACACAGCCCCAGAACTAAGCTGCAAGTGGTTGTAGGTGTTCTGATATCTGGTTAAACATTGCTGTTTTCACCCCTAGCTGACTTGTCTTCTTCCCGTGGCTTACATGCCTCCTTCTTCTGGCTACTGTTGCTTTGCTGTTTTCCCATAGCACCAGTGAAAACTTGCTACACACCAATGTTTCTTCCCACTGCTAATGCGCCCCCTAACCTGGATATTATGACCTGCCCCTCTGCTTTTATTGTGACAGCACTGGTCTCAGACATATTCCTTGTTCCCAAGACCAGGACTGTCAATCACTGCTCATTAACAAGCCATCTCATACTAAACAGCATGGTTGGACAACAGTGGGGGGGAGGGGGCACACCGTTGACAACTCTAGTTCTGCATCTACTGCGCCAATCACAGAAAAAAAAATGCTTGGTGGGACTTTTTCTTTATGGAAGAACTGAACTCTGAAAGTTGGCCCAGATATATAAGTAATTTTGTACATGGGTAAAGCCACGTCCACCATTGCTTCCCAGGAGGACACCGAGGGGGGAAATGAGGAGGTCCGCTTGAGAAGGATTGCTTTTTTTGCATAGAATAAAAGATAGGAATTGAACATTTTGGCATGGTAAGAACGCTGAGCATCCTCATGGACTCCCAGAAGGGCCAGCTCTGGGGAAGCAAACGTATGTAATCAGAGATTAATCAAATCAAACACATCCGACCTTAACCTTGTTATACTCGGACAGTCCCATAACATGTGTAAATAAGACCCTAGATGAACATGAAAAATCAACATCTTTAAAGTGTCTCTTAAGAACAATTTTTTTTTTTACAAAAATAATAAATATGTTATACTTACCTGCTCTGAGCAATGGTTTTGTACAGAGCAGCTCCGATCCTCTTCTTCTCCCCCCCCCCCCCCCCGGGCTCCTCCCCTTCATCCAGTACCCCTATTGAAAACTGCTTCCTATGGGGGCACTTGTGCAGGCTTGCTCTCAAGCCCCACTGCCTGCGTCCATAGACAGAGGGGCATTGCCCTGCCCCCCCCCCCCCCGCTTCCTCATCACAGATTTTGATTGACAGCAGTCATAGCCCACTGCTATGGATCTGCCCTGTGAGGAGGGACAGAGCAGAGAGAGACACTGCTCTCATGCACATCGCTTGATCGCAATGGAGTTAAAATATCAAAGTATTGGTCCTAAAAAGACTTATATAGGGCATGGAAATAAACAAATCAGTTATCACTCAGTTTTGGAACTTCTATTTCTGCTTTTACTTGTTTTATTTCTGTCCATAAAATGTTCAGGGTGACAGCTGTTTGCAGTGCAGGGGTATGTGCCATCTGTTTTCCAAATGGGCCTCATCAGTGTCTGTTTAAACTTTCCTGATGTTTTTACAAGCTGTTCTGTAAAATTACCATTATATATTATATCTTAAAAGGGTCATGTGCAAATCCTTAAATACTCTAGTTCTATGTAATAAATAATCTGTAGGTTCTTTTTAACTAGAACCTATGTTTCTTTTTTTCCATATTGAAACGCCCAGCAGGTTGTACTCAAAAAATTTTGTCTACAAATGGAAGGGCATACAATATATTGTGTTGTTTTTTAGAGCTGTTTATATCTCTGGGTATAAGATACTAATATTTTTTTCTAAAGTTCTGAAGCTTGAAAATGCTGCTAATGTAAATAGCTGACCCACCTTTTACTGCTCCACAGTCCGTCCTGTCACTACTTTACATCTGTAAAAAATATATACCCCTTCTCCTTACTGAAGACCTTTCCCCCTAATGCAAATCACCTCTGCCAACAGAACAACACACTTCTCCCCCCCCCCCCCACCAGGTGCCAGGTGCCAGGTGATCACTTACCTCTTCCAAGAAGATTCTATTAACCACCACATCACAGTATACAACAGACAAAGCTAAGTTGTTACTGCCATTTACCATGCTGAGAGGTCACCGCTCACTCAGTAACCTCAATTCAGTCCGACCACTCCTAAGTCTTTACTATCCCTGAAAATGATTTACTACTCCCTTTTCCCCACTCAAGGAATTTTGTAAATATGGGTTTGCCATCTTTCTTGTATTCATTGCATTTGTAATTATATAGCTGTTATCCCAGAAGCATCTGCAACTGATGTCAAACTGATGCCATTGACTCAAGCCCAAAGCTTGTTGACACAGGCTCTAAATCTGATTGGTTACTTTGGACATTTGCCATTTTCTTCTACTAATTACTCTCTCCTAATATATCGTCTCCAGTGTGTTCTGATACGAATGCATGTGCAGAATGGCAAAATGATATACCTGTCTAAATATATTTTATGTTTTATGTATTGTGCCTACAACTGAACTGATTAAAATGCAGTTGCATTCATTTTACAGCACTGAGCAGCTGAGTTTTTCAGTAAACTGCCAATCATTTTTAAGCAAGTAATGCCAATCAGCTAAGCAAATCTTTCCTTTCATTAACTGTTTTTTGACTGAGTAATTTTTAATATGCTGTTCTGTTACTGACAATTTTGCAGACATTTTTGTTTTCAATTATATGCTGTATATCATGTAGCATACCTGAAGTTCACTTTATCCAGCAGACATTACTGTCATGTAGCTGAACCAGTGACAGATTACCAAATAGGAAGAGCAGGCACTGGCCCTATGGGCCCTATGCAGGGATCAAGTCCTGGGAAAAAAAGTGTGGGAACTCACCCAAGATTCCCACCCCCACCTCAAAAATAAAAAAAAGTGTGTGTGTGTGTATATATATATCTATATATCTATATATATATAGATATATATCGATATATATCTATATATAGATATAGATCTATATCTATATATAGATATAGATCTATATCTATAGATACAGTATCTCACAAAAGCGAGTACACCCCTCACATTTTTGTAAATATTTCATTATATCTTTTCATGTGACAACACTGAAGAAATTACACTTTGTTACAATGTAAAGTAGTGAGTGTACAGCTTGTATAACAGTGTACATTTTCTGCCCCCTCAAAATAACTAAACACACAGCCATTAATGTCTAAACCACTGGCAACAAAAGTGAGTACACCCCTAAGTCAAAATGTTAAAATCGGGCCTAATTAGCCATTTTCCCTCCCCGGTGTCATGTGACTCGTTAGTGTTACAAGATCTCAGGTGTGAATGGGGAGCAGGTGTGTTAATTTGGTGTTTTCGCTCTCACTCTCATATTGGTCACTGGAAAGTCAACATGGCACCTCATGGCAAGGAACTCTCTGAGGATCTGAAAAAAAGAATTGCTGCTCTACATAAAGATGGCCTAGGCCAGTGATGGCGAACCTTGGCACCCCAGATGTTTTGGAACTACATTTCCCATGATGTTCACCTACACTGCAGAGTGCATGAGCATCATGGGAAGTGTAGTTCCAAAACATCTGGGGTGCCAAGGTTCGCCACCACTGGCCTTGGCTATAAGAAGATTGCCAAGACCCTGAAACTGAGCTGCAGCACAGTGGCCAGGACCATACAGCGGTTTAACAGGACAGGTTCCACTCAGAACAGGCCTCGCCATGATCGACCAAAGAAGTTGAGTGAACGTGCTCAGTGTCATATCCAAAGGTTGTCTTTGGGAAATAGGCATATGACTGAGACCAGCATTGCTGCAGAGGTTGAAGGGGTGGGGGGTCAGTCTGTCAGTGCCCAGACCATATGCTGCACACTGCATCAAATTGGTTTACATAGCTGTTGTCTCAGAAGGAAGCCTCTTCTAAAGATGATGCACAAGAAAGCCTGCAAACAGTTTGCTGAAGACAAGCAGACTAAGGACATGGATTACTGGAACCATGTCCTGTGGTCTGATGAGACCAAGATAAACTTATTTTGTTCAGATGGTGTCAAGCGTCTGTGCTGGCAACCAGATGAGGAGTACAAAGACAAGTGTGTCTTGCCTACAGTCAAGCATGTTGGTTGGAGTGTCATGGTCTGGAGCTGCATGAGTGCTGCCGCCACTGGGGAGCTACAGTTCATTGAGGGAACCATGAATGCCAACATATACTGTGACATACTGAAGCAGAGCATGATCTCCTCCCTTTGGAGAATGGGCCACAGGGCAGTATTCCAACATGAAAACGACCCCAAACACACCTCCAAGACGACCACTGCCTTGCTAAAGAAGCTGAGGGTAAAGGTGATGGACTGGCCAAACATGTCTCCAGACCTAAACCATATTGGGCATCTGTGGGGCATCCTCAAATGGAAGGTGGAGGAGCGCAAGGTCTCTAACATCCACCAGCTCTGTGATGTCGTCATGGAGGAGTGGAAGAGGACTCCAGTGGCAACCTGTGAAGCTCTGGTGAACTCCATGCCCAAGAGGGTTAAGGCAGTGCTGGAAACTAATGGTGGCCACACAAAATATTGACACTTTGGGCCCAATTTGGACATTTTCACTTAGGGGTGTACTCACTTTTGTTGCCAGCGGTTTAGACATTAATGGCGGTGTGTTGAGTTATTTTGAGGGGACAGCAAATTTAGACTGTTATACAAGCTGTACACTCACTACTTTACATTGTAGCAAAGTGTCATTTCTTCAGTGTTGTCATATGAAAAGATATAATATTTTTTTACAAAAATGTGAGGAGTGTACATATATATATATATATATATATATATACACACAAAATGTCTTCAGGCTGCCTGTGTTGATTGTGCAAAGTGGGGCCCAGGCCTCGGGCTGCTAACTCCTCAATGCCCATCAAATGCAGCCTGATCAGTGCCCATCAAATGCAGCTTTACCAGTGCCCATCAAATGCAACTTTAGCAATGCCCAGCAATGAGGCCTTACCAGTGCCCAGCAATGCGGCCTTACCAGTGCCCAGCAATGCAGCCTCACCAGTGCCCACCAATGCAGCCTCACCAGTGCCCAGAAATGTAGCCTGATCAGTGCCCAGCAATGCAGCCTGATTAGTGCCCCCAGCAATGCAGCCTGATCAGTGTCCCCAGCATATTCAAAGAAAGAATGTTTGCAACAAAGTGCATATAGGAGACGCCCCTTTGGAGTTTACGGGGCAGGAAAAAAGTATGGAGAGTAAATATATGTATAAAAGGCACAGAGTGCCAACTTTATTGATATACAAAAGATAAGAATTTTAAAAGGCAAGATACAGTTCACTTATTGAAGACGGTGATCAAAATGAGTTGATATAAAATATTTAGAACATACAATGAATATCACCCAAAGTTAGCAATCCCAATAAACTGCTCTAATTGAAGTGGGATGCAGTTAGGGGTTGGTAACTAGCGTGTGCATCCCAACATGTTTTGGAAAAACCGTAATCGGACATGTGTATTCCTTCTTCAGGGGAGTTTACACAATTGGGTAAAAGTGTTCTTATCATCTGTAACATAAATATATATTCATGTGATAACATAATGACATGAAAGAAACATCAAGAAAAAAATCTGTCATACAAATGTGTAGAGATGCCAAATAAGTAGTACTTACATAATCAGACTCATTAGAAAAGGGTAAAAACAAACAAAGAAGGTATGTGCTGGCTGCAAGGGTCCACTTATGGCAATGTTTGTGTGTCCATGGGCCAGTCTGCAGGGCACATTCACAAGGGATGCCCAGTCCACCCAACAGCGAAAGCAAATGCCGCTGTAGGGAATAATTGTACCAAAAAAGTAGTAGCAATTCAAAATTAATCCTAATAGATTAAAGAGGAAGGTAGAGGAAAGTACAAGAGGCATTCAGGGCAGGCAGCCATGTCTATGCATGGTGTATCAAAGACATAGTGTTTACCTTAAACTGGAAGTTTAGAGTGTGCTGCTGACATCCTGATAGGGGCCGATGAACTGACACAGGCCGCTCGGGTGTGAGCATTAAAATACATGTTTAATGAGGGAATTAGCCAATGGGAGAGAAGGCAAGCATCTCCGCCAGTGCAGCTGTGTGTAAACACAGCCTAATGGCAAAAATTAGAGCGGCCCTCTGACGTGGGGGTGCACGGCGTCACCACGCCCAGATTGTGCGTGATGACATCACGCATCGGCTCGTCACCGGCGGGTAAGGACTAGCCGATCGTCAAGGAGACGGCGAGAACGTAGGCATGCTCCTACCCACGCAGCTATCACAGGGCGAAGACAGAAGCAAGTCCGTCGTAAGCCCCCACTGTCCCCAGCATATCAGCCTTACCAGTGTCCCCAGCAATGCAGTCTGATCAGTGTCCCCATCAATGTAGCCTGATCAGCGGACATGGTACAAGAGATGGTCAGAGACTGCAGACATGATACAGGAGATGGTCAGAGACTGCAGACATGATACAGAAGATGGTCAGAGACTGCAGACATGATACAGGAGATGGTCAGACTGCAGACATGATACAGGAGACGGTCAGAGACTGCAGACATGATACAGGAGATGGTCCGACTGCAGACATGATACAGGAGACGGTCAGAGACTGCAGACATGCCACAAGAGATGGTTAGAGACTGCAGACATACTACAGGAGATGGTCAGAGACTGCGGACATGATACAGGAGATGGTCAGTGACTGCAGACATGATACAGGATACGGTCAGAGACTGCAGACACGATACAAGAGATAGTGAGAGACTGCAGACATACTACAGGAGATGGTTAGAGACTGAAGACATACTACAGGAGATGGCCAGAGACTGTGGACATGATACAGGAAATGGTTAGAGACTGCAAACATTATACAGGACATGGTCAGACTGCAGACATGATACAGGAGACAGTCAGAGACTGCAGACATGCCAAAAGAGATGGTCAGAGACTGCAGACATACTACAGGAGATGGTCAGAGACTGCAGACATGATACAGGAGACGGTCAGAGACTGCAGACACCATACAAAAGATGGTCAGAGACTGCAGACATACTACAGGAGATGGTCAGAGACTGTGGACATGATACAGGAGATGGTTAGAGACTGCAAACATAATATAGGAGATGGTCAGAGACTGCAGACATGATACAAGATGATACAGACATGATACAAGAGATCAATGCAGCCTCACCAGTGCTCGTCAAATGCAGCTTATCAGTGCCCATCAAATGCAGCCCCATCAGTGCCCACCAATGCAGCCTACCAGTGCCCATAAATGCCGCCTACCAGTGCCCACTAAATGCAGCCTCTTCAGTGCCCATCAATGCCACCTATCAGTGCCCATCAATGCAACCTACCAGTACCCACCAATGCCGCCTACCAGTGTCCACCAATGCTGCCTACCAGTGCCCATCAATGCCACCTACCAGTGCCCATCAATGCGTCTTACCAGTACAGACCAATGCCGCCTACCAGTGCCCACTAATGCCACCTACCAGTGCCCAGCAATGCCACCTACCAGTGCCTATCAATGCAACCTACCAGTGCTCATCAAATGCAGCTTAGCAGTGCCCATCAATGCAACCTACCAGTACCCACCAATGCTGCCTACCAGTGTCCACCAATGCTGCCTACCAGTGCCCATAAATGCCACCTACCAGTGCCCATCAATGCGCCTTACCAGTACCCACCAATGCCGCCTACCAGTGCCCACCAATGCCACCTACCAGTGCCCATCAATGCCACCTACCAGTGCCTATCAATGCAACCTACCAGTGCTCATCAAATGCAGCTTAGCAGTGCCCATCAAATGCAGCCCCATCAGTGCCCATCAATTCAGCCTACCAGTGCCCATCAATGTAGCCCACCAGTGCAGCCTACCAGTGCCCATCAATGCTGCCTACCAGTGCCCATTAATGCAACCTACCAGTGGCCATCAGTGCTGCCTACCAGTGCCCATCAAGTGCAGCTTATCAGTGCACATGAAATGCAGCATCATCGGTGCCCATCAGTGCAGCCTACCAGTGCCCATCAATGCCGCCTATCGGTTCCCATCAATGCAGCCTATCAGTGCCCATCAATGCAGCCTATCAGTGCCCACCAATGCAGACTACCTGTGTCCACCAATGCAGCCTATCATCAGTGCCCACCAATGCAGACCACCTGTGCCTACCAATGCAGCCTATCAGTGCCCACCAATGCAGCCTACCTGTGCCCACATGGATCACACACAGCGGCGATCTCCTGCAGTGTCACAGAGCTTTGCTCTGAATTGCCCGGGACTCGTGCTGTATTAAAGTCCCGCCTACTAGACCGGTGGCTCCTATGATAGATGTCACACTGATCCAGTGCCAGGAAATTGGATCAGGGTGATATCTATCATAGGAGCCACTGGTCTAGGAGGCGGGACTTTAATACAGAGCTGCAGAACAATTCAGAGCAAAGCTCCGTGACACTGCAGGAGATCTTCGCTGGAGAAGAGAGGAGAAGGGAGGGAGAAGAGGATTCTGAGGCACATTTTTGGCACCGGGGATCGGCCCTGCTGCATCCACAGCTCAAAGCGGCCCCAGTCTGGCCCTCCTCACAGTCCTGCAGGAAGCGGCTGCTAATGGGAAGGATGTTCCCGCTGTAAAAAAAGTGCAGGAACGTTGTTCCCACGTGTTTCCGCAGGGCTCAAGCCCTGGCCCTATGCCATTTAAGGGTCCCATGACAACAGATCAAAATCATTTTTATCTGATCTTGAAAGAAAATTACAATGAAGCTTTCCCAAATTGTTTACAAAAGTTAGAAAAAAAACGAATTAACAAAAAAACAAAAACCTTACATTAAAGACTCTATAGAGGAAATACTGTATTAACCACTTACCCTCTGGAAAATGTACTCCCCTTCATGACCAGGCCATTTTTTGCGATACGGCACTGTGTTAATTCAATTGACAATTGCGCGGTCGTGCGACTCTGTACCCAAATAAAATGTATGTCCTTTTTTTCCCCATAAATAAAGCTTTCTTTTGGAGGTATGTGATCACCTCTGCGGTTTTTATTTTTTGCGCTATAAACAAAAAAACCCCACCAGTTTCAAATTTCTTCATAAATTTAGGCCAATATGTATTCTGCTACATATTTTTGATAAAAAAAAAAAAAAAAAAAAAAAAAAAACCCAATAAGCGTTTATTGATTGGTTTGCACAAAAGTTATAGTGTCTACAAACTATGGGATATTTTTACTTTTTTTTTTTTTTTTGTATCTTTTAATTTTTTACTAGTAATGTAACTGAGATATTGTGGCAGACAAATCGCACACTAACTGACACTTTTGAGCCTTTTTGGGGACCAGTGACACTAATTCAGTGATCAGTGCTAAAAAAATATGCACTGTCACTGTACTAATGACACTGGCAGGGAAGGGGTTAACATCAGGGGAAATCAAAGGGTTAAGTGTGTACCTAGCTGCAGACTAAACGTACAGATATCTTTAAACTGCTTCAGTCATCATTAATAGCACACAGTGTAACAGGGACTTTTACAAGCTCATCGGGCAAACTGCTGATGGAGCAGATCTCTAAAGCTCACTTATTGTTAACAACGACCATTCATTTGTCTGGTAAAAGAGCTGCAGGAGAACAATTTTTATGATTTAAAAAAACGAGGATGCTAGTGGTCAATTGTAAGCAGCTGCTGCATTTGATGAAACCTTCCTATCAGTAGGAACCAACACCATCATGTGAACATAGGGAGAAGCAAAGTAAAGATTCATGGCAACTTTGATTACTCTAGCAGCTGGAAGGTCCTTTGAGGCTCTTTGATTCAATATTGGCATCTCTGCTCAAGCTATTTTTTTGTCTCAGAAACATGAGTAGTCATTTAGGCTTTAAAAAAAGAATATATTAAAGTATGGACTAAAATTGTGGATACTTTGAACATGTTTCACAGTCCACCTCAAATATGTTTGATATGAGAAACAGTAAAATATATATATATATATATATATATATATATATATATATATATATATATATATATATATATATATATATATATATATATATATATATATATATATATAATGTTTTGAAGTGAAATCTCAATTATGATTGATTGAGATATATATATATATATATATATATATATATATATATATATAAATGCTGATAGACTCATACCCAAAAATACTGAGTGCTGTAAAAAAAATCAAGAGGTGCTTCAACATAGTATTAGTTTAACGGTGTGCACACTTATTCAACCATATTATTTTATTTTTTTATTTTTACTTCCCTCCACCTAAAAGATTTTTTTTCAACTGAGTTGTACAGTTTATAAGTCACATTAAAGGTGGAAAAAGTTCTGAAATGATTTATCTTTGTCTCATTTTTTTTACATCACAGAAACCTGACATTTTAACAGGGGTGAGTAGACTTTTTATATCCACTGTAGTTTGGTACTAAAATCTCAATTTTAAACATATTTTTCATTGATGCCTGGAAGCCTAGGCCAAATTTTCATATACGCTGCTCTGGCTGTTCCCCCCTCAAATTTTTTAGTAATTCCCAGCTTTGAAAATGACAGTCGGAACTTGTTGTGTAAATACAGCAGCTGGTTCAAGCTTCTGTTGTTCTGTTGCAAAAAAAAAATCTTTCTGTGTTTATAAACATTGTTCAGACACAAAATTCAAAGATACAAGACCTTATTCTAGGCTTACCTATATGAGCAAAGTGTAAATGGAGGTTTACAACTTCGTTTCTGTTTTAATTCTGTTTTTATTGAAAACATTTTTTAAATTTACATAACAAAATAAAGAAAAAGAAGAAAGAAAACATTAAAGTGGAGTTCCACCCACTTTTACAACTCTTTAACATCCCTCACTAAACTGTGCACTGTAAACGAATTGGATTTTTTTTTTTTCTCAGCACCTACTGTATATCTGCTGTATTCATTTTTCACTTCCTCCTTCCTGGCCGTGGCCCATCATATCATTTCCTGTTTGCAATGCCTTCTGGGAAGGGGCGGCAACTTCCTCTGACACTGCCGTTGCTATGGAAACTTGACCTGAAACCTATTACACTGCTTGTGCTGCACTGAGCATGTGCGAGATCTGCAAGGATGAGATCCAGGAAGAAATACAGTCTGGCTTCAGATGCCCAGACTTAGGATGGCCACGGCCTGCTGTAAGTTTATAAAATAACAACCTACTGCTATAAACTAACAAAACAGACCTTAGTTTACAGACTAACTTTACTAGAATACATTAAACTTGTGTATTATAGGGGTATTTTTATTTAAAAAGTATAATTTCGGCCGGAACACCACTTTAATCTCATCCAATAGGTGCCAATAAAGAACATACCACATTATAATAATATATAAAACATAAACATTAATGTTTGCAACCTCTTTAAAGTTTTCTTAGAAGTAAAAAAAAAAAAGCGTTTTTAAAAATAAAATATGCTTAACCCCAATCAGCTGAATTAACTCTTCCCCTCCTCCTTTTCCCCCTTAGCTATTATTGTTCTGCTATTTTTTTTTATTTCTAATTTTTTAATCCATTTATATTGTATCTTTTTCATATGTATGAGAGTTGCATAAAAAGCCCTTTATTCATTTATAAATATCTTTTAATACTTTTTACCCGAGAAATAAGTTAGTGTCATTATAAACGAGTCAAATTAATGAATATAATGTATGCTTTTAATGCAATGTAACACATTTTTTTAAAGTAACAATAATAAAAGTAAAAAAAGGTGTATTTTTCTCATATTTTTATCAAAACAAAATATGAACTCTGACTCAAGGTATACAAAACTATTCTTATACAGCCTCCAAATTAGAACAAGCACAAAGTTCAGCATCCACCGGTAACAATCAAAATCAAAAGCACAAGTCAAGTTCTGAAGGTCAAAGACCAAATAAAAGCTAAATGATGTGTTATGCATATATGACAATCTGCACTAATTAGTCATGAGACGCAAGGTTGAAGGAGCTTTTATGGAGGGAACTGAGTGAACTTAGTTGCCTTTTACCACATCTGATAAGGGTGTCTCCCCTTTTTAACCACTTCCCGCCCGGCCTATAGCAGAATGACGGGCGGTGGTTCCGTTATCCTGACTGGGCGTCATATGCAGGATAACAGTCGCCACACGCCCCCACATGCGTGTGACGACTGTTATCCTGCATATGACGCCCAGTCAGGATAACGGAACCACCGCCCGCCCGTCATCGCGTCAATCGCATCGCAGCAATCGGTGGTGCGGTGTGTCAGTCTGACACACCGCTACACCGATCTCGGTAAAGAGCCTCCGACGGAGACTCTTTACCACGTGATCAGCCGTGTCCAATCACGGCTGATCATAATGTAAACAGGAAGAGCCGCACACTCACGTCAGACAGACGCGAATAGAGGAGAGCCGATCGGCGGCTCTCCTGACAGGGGGGGTCTGTGCTAATTGTTAACAGTGCACCCCCCCTCGGATCCCGCCCAGGACCACCAGTATGCCGCCCAGGACCACCAGGATGGCCATCCACATTGGGCCACCAGGTATGCCCCCCTAGACCACCAGGGAAATGGAAATCTGTGCCAAGGCAGCTACCAATCAATTCCCAGGCAGCTGCCAATCAGTCCCCACTCACAATGCCTACCACTGCCAGTGCCACCAGGGATCAGTGCTGTGTATCAGTGCCCATCAGTGCCACGTATCAATGCAGCAGTGCCCCCTATCAGTGCCACCCATAAGTACCCATCTTTGCAGCCTTTCAGTGCCCATCAGTGTCGCCTATCAGTGCCCATCAGTGCCAGCCATGAGTGCCCATCAGTGCCGACTATCAATGCCCATCAGTGCTGCATATCAGTGCCACCCATCAATGCCGCCTATCAGTGAAGGAGAAAACTTACTTATTTACAAAATTTTATAACAGAAAAAAGCAAAACTTTTCAAAATTTTCGGTCTTTTTTTTATTTGTTTAGCAAAAAAATAAAAACCGCAGAGGTGATCAAATACCACCAAAAGAAAGCTCTATTTGTGGAAACAAAATTATAAAAATTCTGTTTGGGTACAGTGTAGCATGACCGCGCAATTGTCATTTAAACAGCAACAGCACCGAAAGCTGAAAATCGGCTTGGGCAGGAAGGTGTATAAGTACCTGGTATTGAAGTGGTTAAACAGTACAGTCAAATTCCACTCTTGAAATCTTGGAAACTGATGACTATCTAGAGCTGGAGCACCATTACTGCTTCAGAGAGTGCTGGTCTTCATGTTAACTGTGGGTGCATGGCGGAACCATGACGTGGTTTTATATCAGCAATAAAGGGCACTATCCGATTAGACTTTTTTCTTTTATTTTCATCTGGTGATCCAGCCAGCAAGTCTGTTGTTTTTCAAAAGCATAAGCTCTCCAGCAGAATGTATCAGTTTACATGAATGAGACAAATCACTTAACACTGGCAGTGATCAAAATTATTATTTTTTATTTATTCATGCAAAAAGAAAAAAAAACTGTTTGCTCTAACTGAATATAACCACTTGCCAGTATATTTACCATAGTTTGTAGAGGTTAAAACTTTCACGCAAACCAATTAATATACATATATTGAGATTTTTTTTTTTTTTACAAAGACATGTAGCAGAATACATTTTGGCCTAAATTTATGAAGAAATATTATTTTTTTATTGAATATGTTTTAAAGCAGGGTTTAAAACCACTTTAAGTTTATATATAGTATTGACATTTTGGACATAGATTGTAGAGTCTGATATCGAGGGGGATTTGACATACTATACATTGTATATAAAATAAAATATTTATTGCTATATCTTATTATCATAAGATAATATTACCAAACGAAAGCCTTGTTTGTCCTAAAAAAACCAAAATACTGTATGCATTACTTTATTACCTTAAAGTGTTACTAAACCCAAGACCCAGCATTCGCGATACCTGGTCTCCCACAACACACAGAACATGGAAATTAAATTATTTTATTACATATAAACTGCTAAATACCTTTTTTTCATCAGCGGTAAATAGCAGTCTTGTGACTTCTATGAGTGTCTAGCTAAACCTTGTAGGAGGAATTTTCATTCTTCTCTGACTGTCCTATGAGGCTGCAGGCAGGGCCAGGACAAGGGGTGGGCAGGAGGGATGGCTACCCTGGGCGCAATGGTTTATTGCAGGGATGAGGGGGGGTGCCCTGACCCTTACCCTAAGGGAAGGGAAGGGCGCAGTTTGACATCCTTGCCCTGGATGCCCTCGCTCCGGGACTGGCTGGGGGATCCCTGACCCTCCATCTGGTCAGTGCTGATTGGCCCTGTGCTGATCACATGCACCCTCTCAAGAAAAAAAAAAAAAAACTCTAGCAATACACACCTAACTGAGCATGTGCAGAGTGCCTGCTAGGGCTCTGTTCTATCAACAGATGGATTAGGGACTGTGGAAGAAGGGAAGGATCTGTGCATACCGGATTAAACAGCCTTTTTACACAATGCAAAGGATTAACCCCTAAGGTTCCACAGGTATTATAACAAGCATGCTTTACTGCATATGCAGACTGATTTTACTGTTGTGGGTTTAGTGACACTTTAAATAATGCTTTAAGTAATGACAAAATTATCACAGAATAAACAGGCAATTAGCAGAAATGTAAAAAAATTGCTCTCGTCTATGTGTGTATACAGGTGGAAGAGCTGATTGACAAACCAAACTGCAAAAAACTATTATAAAGTGGCAATGCTAAAGTGTAGATGTTTATTTAAAACTTTCAATAGTAAATATTAAGTAAGTAGCTTTTTATTGCTAAAGTTGCTCTATGACTGAGTCTTATGAAATGACAAGCATGACAATATTCTGTAGAAAAGTAAAAACCTTTCACTTGGCTGCATTATGTTGTCATCATGCTGTTATCTGCTTTATAGAGCTATGACATTGAAAGTAGTAGGATGGAACTGTCACTTAACTCCTAATGAAAATAAGAGTGGGAATGTAAGTGAAATCACCCACACTAGCACATCTATGATCCATGTCCTCCTCTATCATCCCACTTCACTCTGCAAACTCACATCCACAGAATTTGTAAGAGCTATCAATTTAACCAATAGAAATTGGGAGACAACTGTTGGAGAAACAGTTATGCCGCGTACACACGAGCGGAATGTCCGACAGAAAAAGTCAGACGGAAGCTTTTCATCGTATATTCCGATCGTGTGTATGCCTCATCAGACTTTTTTTTCAAAAATTCTGACGGACCTAGAAATGGAACATGTTCTAAATAATTCTGATGGAACCAATTCCTATCGGATCGGGAAAACCGCTCATCTGTATGCTGTTCCGATGGACCAAAAACGACGCATGCTCTGAAGCAAGTACGAGACGGAAGCTATTGGCTACTGGCTATTAAACCTCCTTTTTCTAGTCCCGTCGTACATGTTGTACGTCACCACGTTCTTGAGGATTGGACTTTGGTGTGATCGTGTGTACACAAGACAGTTTCAGTGGAATTCCGTCAGAATTCCGTCGGAAAAACCTTCAGAGTTTATTCCGATGGGAAAAACGGTCGTGTGTACGCGGCATAAGGGTTTGGAGACAAATGTACCTAGGTCCAGTTCCTGGGAAGTTTGCCATATTGTGCTGAAGTTCTGTATGTTAATCGAATCCACAATAAAGTCAATAGGAGCCGCATCTTTAAAATCAAGTATGGTTATTTTCATGCCCTAAATGTGCCTAAACGGTGTCCTACATAAATTGTTCTTGAATTCTACACCATTATTGTCTGTGTTCTCCCTGCAGCTAATCTCTTCTGCATTACCAACTTGCTCTGCACCATACCTTTGTGTGGATGTAGCTATATTAGAGGAGCAGGACTTTACTACCTCAGTTCAGAGCAGCCCTCTGATAATTAATGATCTAATAACTGTAGATGAAATACTCAAGAGACATCAGGAGAGGGGGAGACATCACAGAACCACAGTACACTAATGTAACCAAATTTTCATCCAAATATTATGAGATCAGCATTTACAGGCAACTGCGCCTTAGATCAGGGGTCTCCATACTTTCTAAACAAAGGGCCATTGGCCTTTAAACTTTAGTGGGGCTGTTGCCAGTAGGAGGAAAAAGTGCCCCAGCTTCAGTGAGAGGAAAAAAATTACATAGTGCCTATGGTCATTAGGAGGAGGAATAGTGGCCCATCGTTTGTATTAGTGGGTGGAATAGTATCCTATTGTTGTTTTCAGTGGAAGGAATAGTGCCCAATTGTTTATCGTGGTATTAGGAAAAGTGCCTTATCAATGGTGTCAGTGGAAGACGCCCTACTGTTGGTGTCAGTTGAAGGAATGATGCTCCATTACTGATGTCAGTGGAAGGAATAATGCTCCATTTCTGGTGTCAGTGAGATGAATACTACCCCACTGTTGGTGTCAGTGGAAGGAATAGTGCCTCATTGTTGTTGTCAGTGAATAAAAGTGCATAGTTGTTTATATCAGTGGGAGGAATTATGCCCCATCATTGGTGACGGTGGAAGGAATAGTGCCCAATGTTGATGTCAATGGAAATAATACTGCCTCACTGTTGGTGTCAGTGGAAGGAATGGTGCCTTACTTATCAATGGTGTCAGTAACAGAAAGAGTGTGTGTGGGGGGGGGGGGCTGGGGGCTGGGTAAAAGCAAGCAAAGAGCCTCAGCTTGGAGACCACTGCCTTACATGATGCCACTTTGCAGGGGATAAATTAACATGCCCCCTGTAAGTTAGAAAGTCTTTAATTTTTCAGATCAAGTACACATTAAGATGCAAAAATAGACATGCTAAAGTATTCTTCCCCAAAAATGTCAGCAGACTGACTTTGTGCTGACATTTGTCTACAGAAGATTTTCCATATGAACTACCTTTCACATCACTGCCCAATGTCTGGGCGCAATCTTATCCACAAATGTGTTTTGTACATACAGCATGTCTTTATATCTATAAATAACTAGACCTAATAAATTTCAGAAGGTGTAGGGTATGCTTTTTTAATGGAAATTGTAATGGTTTGGGGTCCATCATAATGATATATACAGTACGTTTGCAGTTTTTAATTGATGTTGATCACAATTTTTGTTTTCTTTTGCTTAAACATGTATGTTAATTTCAGATTCAGCCATTGAGCTGTGTAAACCTCAGGCTTTTTACAACAGGAGCTAAAGAGAAGCTGAAAATATGATAAGGAGCCAAAAGCTCCACTGGCTGGCTACCTGTAAAAATGTTAAATATTATAGCGCAAAACGTCATATTTATCTGACTAAAACAACAAAAAAGTACTTTTTAGTCCTTATAATAATAATAAATGCTGATAGAAAATAAGTACAAATCCACTAGAGATTCAATTTAAATTTCACCTTAGCTACAGCTTAGAACAATCTTGTCTGTAGATGAGCAAAGAACGGTAACTGATGGTATGTAGGTGGCAATGTTTCCAATAAAATCAATAAAAAGATATAAAATTCTAAGCTGACAAAAGGTGATCTGTCAAAGTCAGCACTATCTTCAAAGAAGAGGCTCAATTACAAGTTTAATGAAATCTGTCACTGGATTTTTTTCCAGCTAATAACATTGTAGGTTTCCAGAAATCCTTAGTGCAATTTACTGGTTGATTACATTGAGAGCTAAAAATACCATCACAGTTGCTGGCTGGTAGGCGGACAGCTCCTTCAGAAATATGCCCAAAGTAGCCATAATGCAATGCATGCTTTATTGTGTTTCTCTTTGCTTCTGGCATCGTGTTTCAGGAAAATTCATTATCAGGCAAGCACACTACTGTCTTTTTTTAATGCAAAAATACCTTATCTTCATAGAAAATGAGCCATGTCCTTTAGCAAGGTCTACTGCTTAGAAATGCCACAACGTATCCGTAGGACACAATACAGCAGGCACCACATGATGCCAGAAAAACAAATGTAGCTTTAGTCTGTATCTTGTGTTCCTTAAGTTTGTTTGCTTCTATATTTATTTATTTATGGCCCCCAAGAGCTGTGTATGCTTTAGGGAAGCCAATTAGTGAATTTCATGCTGTTCACAGGTTATATGTTGTGAAAGGGGATTCTGTGTCTTTCATGTTTGTTTATTGATCATAAAACTAGATCAGTTCTAATGTTTGCAACAACGAGGTATGAACCTCCGGTTTTGCCACTATGGGTGCAAATGAAAGATATCTGCGGAAGAATAGGTCCTATTTTTGTGTGTGGGGTAGATTAAATTTTGCACCAATTTCTTATCAAATATGATAGCCCAGTAGTGGTCAACTTTCTTGATATGGGGGGCCTCAGGTGTGGCCTTTGACATCACGAAAGGGCTACACTTACAAATCAGTGAATATTCAGAGTCAAAAACAGCAGACACACAACAGGATATAGCCAAGACTATGGGCATGATACAAGAGATGGTCGGAAACTATGGATATTTTACAGGAGATGATCAGAGGCTACAGACATGATACAAGAGATGTTCAGAGAATGCAGACATGGTATTGGAGATGGTCAGAGACTGCAGACAGGAAACAAGAGATGTTCATAGATTGATGGTCAGAAACTGCAGACATGGTACTGTACAGGAGATGATCAGAGACTGTAGACATGGTACAGGAGCTGGTCAGAGACTGCAGACATGATACAAGAGATGTTGAGAGACTGTAGACATAGTACAGGAGATGATCAGAGACTGCAGGCATGATACAAGAGATGTTCAGATACTGTGGACATGGTAGAGGAGATAGTTGAAGATTGCAGACATGATACAAGAGATGTTCAGAGACTGCAGACATGGTACAGCAGATGGTTGGAGACAGCAGGCATTATACAAGAGATGATCAGAGACCGCAGACGTGATACAAGAGATGTTCAGAGACTGGAGACTAGGGATGAGCTGAACACCCCCCCCCCCCCGGTTCTGTTCGCACCAGAACTTGCGAACAGACCAAAATATTGTGCGAACATGCGAAAACCATTAAAGTCTATGGGACACGTACGTGAAAAATCAAAAGTGCTCATTTTAAAGGCTTATATGCAAGTTATTGCAAAAAAAAGTGTTTGGGGAACCAGATACTGCCCCAGGGGACATGTATCAATGCAAAAAAAAGGTTTTAAAACGTCAGTTTTTCAGGAGCAGTGATTTTAAGAATGCTTCAAGTGAAACAATAAAAATGAAATAATAAAATAAAAAATGTCATTTAAAATTGCTCACGGCTTTAATGTATTGCCAGATCCCGGCAATATACATAAAAAATAATTTTGAAAAACAGCGTGGACCTTCGGGTCTGGTATGGATATTAAGGTGAACACCACGCCAATTTATTTTATGTAAATTGCATGGGGGTCCCCCCAAAATCCATACCAGACCCAAATGCCTGGTATGGATGGGGGAACCCATGCCTTTTATTTCTTAATTCTGTCATAGGGCTCCCCTTAACCACTTCAACTGAGTGAACTATATACTCTGAACTGCAGTGTATATATACTATATGGACTGCACTATATACTCAGAACTACAGTATATATACTATACGGATTGCACTACATACTCTGAACTGCAGTATTTATACTATACAGACTGCAGTATATACTCTGCTGAAAAATTGGGCCTTAGGTGTTGGTGGTGCCAGAACAGGGTAACCCCTCACAGTTACTCTTGTTGGGCGCAGGAATGGTCCCTGCTGTTAAATATCATTTCAAAAATTGTAATTACATGCCCCTGTTAAACAGGGGCAGAAACACTGGGCCTTAGGTGTTGGTGGTGTCAGAACACTGTAACCCCTCACAGTTACTCTTGTTGGGTGCAAGAACAGTCCCTGCTGTTAAATATTATTTCAGAGGCTGCTTGCCCTCTTTTAGTGGCCTGTGAGCGTCTGCCTCCCCTGGCCTTCCGGACATGATGGAAATTTTTTTTTAACACTACACTGTATTCTATACTGTGTACACTGCCTGCACTGTATTAGAAACTGTACACCACCGAATGCACTGTATATATACACTATAGTCTGACTGTGTGTATATATATATATATATATATATATATATATATATATATATATATATATATATCACATACACTGCCACTAACTAAACTGCCTGCCTAATCTAGCTCAATCTCTCTATCTCTGTCCACTGTAACACACTATAGGGCGCTGTGAAAGCAGCCTTCTATAATGTGGGGCATGGACTTAGTCACCCTAAGCCATGATTGGCCAAAGGCACCCTGCCTTTGGCCAATTATGGCTCTCACTGAGGAGCGTGCTGTGATTGGCCAAAGCATGCAGTTCAGCTGTATGCTTTGGCCAATCATCATACAGCAATGCACTGGGATCCTGCAGTGCAATACGGGGCTCTTGAATTTGCTGCGAATGCCCCATAAAATTCCCTGTTCGTCGAACACCCGATTTTCGAGTCAAACAAACTCGAAGCTCATCCCTACTGCAGACATGGTACAGGAGATGGTCAGAGACTGCAGACAGGATACATGATATGGTCAGAAATTGCAGACATGGTACAAGAGATGGTCAGGGACTACAGATATGGTACAGGAGATGTTCAGAGACTGCAGACAAGAGATGTTCAGAGACTGCAGACATGGTACTGGAGATGGTCAGAGACTGCAGACATAGTACAACAGGTTTTCAGAGACTGGGGCATGGTACAGGAGATGGTCAAAACTGCAGACATGGTATCGTACAGGAGATGGTCAGAGACTGCAGAGATGGTAGAGGAGATTGATAAAATGATTTCGCGCAAATATTAATAAATGATTCAAGATATAACCTTCAGGAGAGAGTTAATTATGAAATAAAATAAATGATTAATGAGATATAATGAAACAAATGTGAACAGTGAATTATATTAAAATAATGTGTTAATTTATATTGGTGTCTTAGTGTATATATTAAAAGATGGCCTGGTGAAAATATAATACGGTGAGATTTTGCTATATACGTGCACTTCAAATTGTGTGTATAAAAATAAAAATTAAACAATAATATAGGAAGTCCAGAGTTCTTGCAATAGGTGAAAAATAATGAGATTCAATAGTGTAAATAATTATTTTGCCCTCGTAGTCTTGTTGCAGCTTCTTTAGTAGTCTGGTCTCCCAGAACTCTTTCCTCAATGCTAGTTATAGCATGCAGTCACCATTAGAGGGATCTCCCGTCTTTCCTGGATAAGATGTGTTATTTCTCTTGTTGCTTTAATGTATCCGTCTTTCTTCTCAGGTTGCAGCAGTTCACTCAGTGCTGGTTATAGCATGTAGTCGCCACTAGAGGGATCTCCCAACTTTCCTGGATAGGGGATGTAGTTCCTCTGGCTGGTGTATTGTATCCGTCTTTCTTCTTAGACTGCAGCATTTCACTGTCCAATCATCTAGTGAGGGCGGTGCCTCAATGCAGGGGGAACTCACGTTCTGACCCCTGTTTCACTAGAAGGTCAGAAAAAGCAGGTTCCCTCTCTGGGATACAAACGTATCAGCTGATCATTGAACTCCTATTCCTTCCATGCTGCCTCCGCCTGATTAGATGGATACCAGCCAGTACAAATTCCCTCAATGGGGTCCAGTGCACATGGGAATACGAAAGGCAAAATTTAGTGCTCTCTGTATATCAAAACGGTTTATTTCCTCATTAAAACATTAAAACGTTACTCACAAACGCAGCACTTAAGCAGTGCGGGCTCAGGATGCATAGAAAGGATAAGATGCTTGCGGGATGACGCTGCCACTGCGACTCCTTACCCCTATACGCGTTACGTCGAATGGGCTGCTACACCACCATGACTTCTTCAGTAAGGGCTGAAGATGTTCAGAGACTGCGGACATGATACAGGAGATAGAGACTGCAGGCATGCCATAAGAGATGTTCAGAGACTCCAGTTATGGTAGAGGAGATGGTTTGAGACTGCAGACATGATACATTAGATGGTCAGAGATTGCAGGCATGGTACAGGAGATGGTCAGCTGGCTATAGAGCAGAGCAGGCTTTGTCCGTGACCCACTCTGCTCTAGTCAGCAGGAGATCAGCGAACAGATCCCCTTCTGATCAAAGCATCCAATCCAATATGGAAGGGGCCTAAGGCCATGATAGCAACAGAACTGGATCTCCTTTCTTAGATTTATGAGACTTTAAGCTGTCTACAGATTACTGAATCCCCAGAATCTAACGTCGAAAAATCAGCTTACATTCCTTTCTTTGTGCACAGATGCTCACCTCCAGAGCTGATCATATCCCAACTCCTCTACAAACCTCTGTAAGATTCACTTTTATTATTTAGTCTTTTTTGTTAAATTTTCATTGACATACCTGGAAAATGACCAAATTTGACCCCGGCAATACCAGAATTCAGCTCAGGCTGTCTGGTCATTTTCGGCATTGCTACATCTCTGTTGTAATCAAAGTTGCTCCCTGTATTCACTAGCTGCCAGGAGAGAAAGAGGAAGGGAGAGGATGGGGAGCTGTGCTGTAAGTGGACTGGTCACATATTGCCTGTCAAACACCCTTTGCACAGCAATCCACCATGGATCGCTCTTCAGAGGGGCAAAAAGGGTTACTGCACATGATAATGGGCTCTAGCTGTTTGAATGTATAAATTACTGTAATTCTACATACTTAACAAAAAATTAAATTTTGTATTTACTTTTTAAACTTATTTCAATTTCTTTTACTTTGAAATTTATCCAAAAATGATTTCCAGAGCTGCAATTCCTGTACTGATAGACACAAATCCAAAATGTATTACAAGTCCAACCATATCAGTCATTTTAACAAAGCTTTTTTGCAATAAATTGATATAAGTGTACATAAAACATAAGCTGTTTAATCTGTTCTGAACAATTAGACGTAACATATTTAGTTTACGTAAATGATGAGCGCTGTTTGTTTGCAATGAATAGCTTCTTATATGAGTAATATGTTCAGCCAAGTACAGAGGAAGCTCTTCTATTTTAGGCTGATAGGTATAGAGGTGGGCGAGTGTTTATTAAAGATATGGATATTTATGCTATACCAAATGGTTACACAAACTGGGTATGTTTTCTATAGGGAAAGAAGCCATTCAGGCTGAAATGTACATGGTGTAGTATGTTTTATATCTTTATACAGTATATATTAAAAGTTACTCTAAAGAGCTCTAAAGAAAAATTCACACAGTATTTACCATCTTAATCTGTATTGAGAACTCTCAGACTTTAGCTGAAGGGTACTAAAAGGGGATCTTCAGGCTGTATGAAAAAATACTGCAGCTGCTCAGTGGTGGCTGGTGCTCAAGATTTTTGGGGGGGCACAAAGAAACTGAAAAATTCTGAAAACAAAAATTCAATTGCAGCCTCACTGTGCCATCAATTGTGGCAACTGTGCCCATAAAATGCAGGCACTGTGCTATCAAATGCTGCCACTGTGCCCATCAATTGCAGCCACTGTGCCCATCAAATGCAGCCACTGTGCCCCATAAAATGAAGCCACTGTGCCCCATAAAATGAAGCCACTGTGCCATCAAATGCAGCCACTGTGCCCATCAAATGCAGCCACTGTGCCCATCAAATGCAGCCACTGTGCCCATCAAATGCAGCTGCTGTGCCCATCAAATGCAGCCACTGTGCCCCATAAAATGAAGCCACTGTGCCATCAATTGCAGCCACTGTGCCATCAATTGCAGCCACTATGCCCATCAAAATCATCCACTTTGCCCATCAAATGCAGCCACTGTGCCTCATAAAATGCAGCCACTGCGCCCCATAAAATGCAGCCACTGTGCCCATCAAATGCAGCCACTGTGCCCATCATATGCAGCGCCTGTGCCCATCATATGCAGCCTCTGTGCCCATCATATGCAGCTTTTGCCCATCATATGTAGCCTGTGTGCCCATCATATGTAGCCTGTGTGCCCATCATATGTAGCCTGTGTGCCCATCATATGTAGCCTGTGTGCCAATCATATGCAGCCTCTGTGACCCATCATATGTTGCCTCTGTGCCCATCATATGTAGCCTGTGTGCACATCATATGTAGCCTATGTGCTCATCATATGTAGCCTGTGTGCCCATCATATGCAGCCTCTGTGACCCATCATATGTACCCTGTGTAAGTGTGTGCCCATTATATGTAGCTTATGTGAGTGTGTGGCCATCATATGCAGCCTCTGTGAAACCACCCGCTCGCTGTCTCACCGACACATACTTACCCCATCCTGGTGGCAGGTGACGGCAGCGAGCAGTGGGACATGCAGCAGGTGATGGCGGCGAGCTCCTGTGTCTTCCATGGCTCTCTGTCCTCCCGGTCTTCCGTTCCGTTAGGCGTCCAATCAGGACGCCTGTGCCTTCACCCAATCAGGTGACGGGTATTAGATCCACACCCCCTGATTGGCTGAGAGGCGGTTCAGTGTTAGCAAAGCAAATAATAATTTGCTTTGCTAACCCATCTGGGTGAACTGCGAGCGCACTCACAGTTCACCTTATTTGAAGCGTATTAGAGCCTATGGCTCTAATCAGGTGCATCAAAAACACCCCCCCTGCCGCTATAATTCAGGTGCCTGGCGACCGAAAAGGGGCCGGTTGCCTGAATAGGGGGTGTCTACAACAGCCATTGATAGATTCATGCAATGCATGAATCTATCCATTATACACAGAGGGGGGTGGCTGGAGAGAGGGGGTGGCGCTCGTACACCCTGAGGGCCGGTTCACACGGGGGCGACTTGTCAGGCCTAGCCGCCTGACAAGTCGCCTCCCGTTCTGTACAATGGAACCGTTCTAATCGGAGCGACGCAAGTCGCTCCGACTTAGAAGAAAGGTTCCTGTACTACTTTGGGGGCGACTTGCATAGACTTCTATACAGAAGTCGTCTTGCAAGTCGCCGCGGCAATCGTGTGCAGGTCGCCTCGGTGAGGCGACCTGCAAGTCGTGCCGCGTCTAGTGTGAACCGGCACTTATGGACGCGCCGCCACTGCAGCTGCTGACTTTTAATAAAAGGACACTTACCTCTTCAATGATCCAGCACCGTCCTCACCCGGGAGGTTCTTTGGTCTTTGGAATGTTTACTAAGGGAAATCGGTTGTTATTTCACAGCTGTCTTCCCACTGCGTATGCAGAAAAAGGGGGGAGCAGAACTTCTATCCAAGCAGCCGCTCCCCCCCCCCAAAAAAATTTGTCTAAAAGTGTAAAGAGGAGGGGGGATAATGAGGAAAAGCGTAACTTCCCTTTTTGGGTAGTTCCGCAACAAATAAGGACTTCACGCCTCTGTGCCAAAAAATCCTGATGTTTTTCAATAAATGCCCCCCCTATTTTATAAAGAATAATATATACAAGGTCATCAAATACAATAAATAAAAATAAATGGTGCTGCGCTGTTCTCTAATCTCCAAATAAATGTTTGGTAAATGTGTTACTAAATGTGCAACACGATTACTGTTTACAAATAGTGCAAATACAGTGCTTGTATAAACAAAGTGCAAACTGTGCTCAAATTAAATGTGCAAATCCAGCAATAAATTAAAATAAATTATATACTGTATATATTTATACTGTATATATTCATATATATTCAGTCATATAAAAAAGACGTATGAGTGCTGCCAGCATTGCTGCAGAGGAGGTTGAAGGGGAGGGGGATCAGCCTGTCAGTGCTGTGTTGATTTTTGTAAATATTTTATTATATATTTTCATGTGACAACACTGAAGAAATGACACTTTGCTACAATAACTCAACACACAGCCATTAATGTCTAAACCGCTGGCAACAAAAATGAGTACACCCCTAAGCGAAAATGTCCGGGGAGGGAAAATGGCTAATTGGGCCCAATTTGGACATTTTCACTTAGGGGTGTACTCACTTTTGCTGCCAGTGGTTTATACATTAACGACTGTGTGTTGAGTTATTGTAGCAAAGTGTAATTTCTTCAGTGTCGTCACATGAAAAGATATAATAAAATATTTACAAAAATGTGAGGGGTGTACTCACTTTTGTGAGATACTGTGTATATCTATATATATCCACTTACCGACCGGCCACTGTATATATACGTCATTACTTTAAAGATGGATATCTCGGTAACGGCAGCAGCTGCTGCCACAACCGGGGTATTCATCTTTAGGGCTGGCGGTTCTGTACACGATAATGGTGGTCTCTGCGGTGGGTTCACTGCGAGATCACCGTTATCGGCGGCGGGAGAGGTGCCACCCCCCTCCCGCCTCTCTCCTGCGCCCTCTGCAGATTACCGGAGCCGTCAGTAGCGGCGGAGGCGATCGGGTCCTCTCACTTCCTCAGTATGGAGACGAGTGAGGCTAAGATGGTGCCCACCCGTCTCCATACCATAGGACGGCCGGAGTGACGTCATTACGTCAGCTCCGCCCACTTGTCTTAAAGGCACATTTTTTTGTGTCATTTTTTTAAACGACTTTTTTTTTTTTTTTTGCATTAAAGTCTACATATGAGATCTGAGGACTTTTTGACCCCAGATCTCATATTTAAGAGGACCTGTCATGCTTTTTTCTATTACAAGGGATGTTTACATTCCTTGTAATAGGAATAAAAGTGATCTTTTTTTTTTTTTAACAGTGAAAAAATAAATAAAATAAAGTAAAATAAATAATAATAAAAAAAAATGTAAAGCGCCCTGTCCCGACGAGTTCACGCGCAGAAGCGAACGCATACGTGAGTAGCGCCCGCATATGAAAACGGTGGTCAAACCACACATGTGAGGTGTGGCCGTGACCGGTAGAGCGAGAGCAATAATTCTAGCCCTAGACCTCCTCTGTAACGCAAAACATGCAACCTGTAGAATTTTTTAAATGTCGCCTATGGAGATTTTTAAGGGTAAAAGTTTGACGCCATTCCACGAGCGGGCGCAAATTTGAAGCGTGACATGTTGGGTATCAATTTACTTGGCGTAACATTATATTTCACAATATAAAAAAAAAATTGGGCTAACTTTACTGTTGTCTTATTTTTTTATTCAAAAAAGTGAATTTTTTCAAAAAAAAGTGCGCTTATAAGACCGCTGCGCAAATACGGTGCAAAAAAAAAAAAAGTATTGCAATGACCGCCATTTTATTCTCTAGGGTGTTAGAAAAAAAACAATATATAATGTTTGGGGGTTCTAAGTAATTTTCTAGCAAAAAAAACCTGTTTTAAACATGTAAACACCTAAAATCCAAAACGAGGATGGTATTTAAGTGGATATAGTGCTCGGAACGCAGTGTGGTGACATCACTGGAGCAGATGCAACATGTTTCTGAGTGATGTCACCATGAATCATGCCACGCTCCCTGAGTGCCTCAGCCCTCATTCTGGGATTCCTTCCCCCACACGACCAACTTCCTGGAATCGAGTGATGGACTGTAACGGGTGGAGATGGTGTTCTCAATGACAATCACTGCTGATAGCTTACCCTAGATACTCTTCAGATGTGTTTGTTTTACACTGGCTGAATGTAAGTTGCCAGTTGTTTGATTTCAATAAATTTACTCAGATGTCTGCACTCAGAGACGCCTCTCCTTCACTTTTTTACAGGTTTTACTCACTATAAGCGCTGTGATACTAAAGGATGTTGTAGGTATCTAGCTACTGGTAGGAGGAACAACAGTGTCCAGTGGAGGATCAGGTATCCTGGCACATGCAGTAGAGTTGAATACCAGGAACACCCATAGTTCTTCAAGAGACAGCACCTTTTATAGGATGCTTGTAATTTTATTATTTTAGCACACCAATGGGGATTATTTAAGGTCACTTAGAAGCCACACTAATCATATGTAATTGTCCATATCACTAGATTAATACAGTACAATAAAGCCAGCAATAGATTATGTTTTTTTTTTTTTCCTGTAGCCCTTGATTTGCTCAATTCCCCCATCAACACAGTCAGTGTTGACAGGTGAACCTTTCCCGCTGAGCTATTGTGTTCTCACGATGGTTGCGGCATGAGGAGCTGTCTCTGCCGGGGAGAACACTGTGATAATTGCTAGCAGCTAATACCTCTGGCAATAATTGCATGAAAAATCCAACAGGCTGTCTGCACCGAAGTATGATTGATTGATCAAATTGGGTACAATCAGCCTGTCCATACCATGGTTTATATGTCGGCCGGTCCCTGCTGAACCGGCCGGGATGTGAACCATCTATGGCAGGGATATGCAATTAGCGGACCTCCAGCTGTTGCAAAACTACAAGTCCCATCATGCTTCTGCCTCTAGGTGTCATGCTTGTGGCTTTCAGTGTCTTGCTATGCCTCATGGGACTTGTAGTTTTGCAACAGCTGGAGGTCTGCTAATTGCATATCCCTGGTCTATGGCCTGCTTTGCTTTGAATGTATGACTGAGTGTTAGATAAGATGCACACTTTTTACTTCATCTATTTTAATGAATAACATGGATTGCACATTAAATACAGTCAATGGTGCTAACTCGATTTCACAGTTCTCCAATGCCATAGATACAAATTTTGCTATAGCCAACAGATTCACAAATGTTCAACAGTAAGTAAAAAAGATCTGGACAGGAATCACCATATGGTTAGTTTTAGCATTTCAAGTAAAAACAACACAAAAATAATACAGCTATGTGGATACCACAAGGTTAGTACTTTAAGATAACAAAGTTACACACAAAAATGCAATCACTAAAAGTCACAGGAAACAATTAATCTGCACAGCTGTAAGGGCCAGACCTAGTAAGCTAGACGTATGAGTGCTGCCAGCATTGCTGCAGAGGTTGAAGGGGTAGGGGTCAGCCTGTCAGTGCTCAGACCATACGCCGCACGCTGCATCAAATTGGTCTGCATGGCTGTAGTCCCAGAAAGAAGCCTCTTCTAAAGATGATGCACAAGAAAGCCCACAAACAGTTTGCTGAAGAAAAGCACACTAAAGACATGGATTACTGGAACCATGTAAGATAAACTTATTTGGTTCAGGTGCTGTCAAGCGTGTGTGCCGGCAACCAGAAGGGGAGTACAAAGACAAGTGTGTCTTGCCTAGAGTCAAGCATGGTGGTGGGAGTGTCATGGTCTAGGGCTACATGAGTGCTGTCAGCACTGGGGAGCTAAGTTCATTGAGTGAACCATGAATGCCAACATGTACTGTGACATACTGAAGCAGAGCATGATCCAATCCCTTCGGAGACTGGGCCACAGGGCAGTATTCCAACATGATAACAACCCCAAACACACCTCCAAGATGACCACTTGCTTGCTAAAGAAGCTGAGGGTAAAGGTGATGGATTGGCCAAGCATGTCTCCAGACCTAAACCCTGTTGAGTGTGGGGCATCTGCAAATGGAAGGTGGAGGAGTGCAAGGTCTCTAACATCCACCAGCTCCGTGATGTCATCTTGGAGGAGTGGAAGAGGACTCCAGTGGCAACCTATGAAGCTCTGGTGAACTCCATGCCCAAGAGGGTTAAGGCAGTGCTGGAAAATAATGGTGGCAACACAAAATGTTGATACTTTGTGCCCAATTTGGACATTTTCACTTGGGGGTATACTCACTTTTGTTGCCAGCGGTTTAGACATTAATGGCGGTGTGTTGAGTTATTTTGAGGGGACAGCAAATTTAGACTGTTATACAAGCTGTACACTCACTACTTTACATTGTAAAAGTGTCATTTCTTTAGTGTTGTCACATGAAAAGATATAATAAAATATTTACAAAAATGTGAGGGGTGTACTCACTTTTGTGAGATACTGCATATCAATAATCCTCCTGGTCTGTAGATCCTGTTACATCTTCTGCCCACGAGGGACCCTCTAGGTGAAGTCTCCCACTAATCTTGGGTATAGGTAGGTCTGTTCTCCTTTAAGGTGCAGGTCTGTACAAGCCATGGGTTTAGCTTCGTCCCGGACATAAAACATGTAGAAGAAACCTCCCATAGTGTAGTATTGTAAAACCAACCAATTGAGTTAAAATTATGTACCGCACTTACAATAAAAACACTTTAAAACGGCATTAAAACCACAAGTACCAAACTTTTGCTTCTGCCTACGTCACTTCCGGTAATCTCGTGTGCCTCCGCTTTCGCCCTACACATTACGGCACTGACACGTGACTTCTTCAGGGGTTGTGATTCAGGAGATCCCCTGAAGAATTCATAAGCAAAACTAAAATTGGTCAAATTTCTTGCCACTCTTGTGTTGTGTATGGCCAGCTGGCCACTGGCAGACTGGCCAGATGACACTGGAAGATAAGCTAATTTGTCATAATATTTACCAAGATCATTGGGCATTCTTAATGTTTTTTAACATTTTTTTTCTGTAACGCTTTTTTTTTTCCTGGTGTTTGATTCAGTGATGTGGCCTAGCGTGGCATCGCTGCTGGGACTAGGACTACAGCCACCCACGCATCATGTTATTGACTGTGAGGAACAAATTCCCACATATAGTTGTAGAGCTACCTGCGTACGAACCGCTGGTGAATGTTGGTTATCGTCTACTCTGCACAGCCAGGCACACAGATTTTCCAGTCAATCCTGAGACAAGAAGCAGTCCTTGCAGCTTTATTTGTTTTTTTTTTATTTAGGGTGTTTAAACTTGGTTTGGGGAAGGGTTAATATGGGATACCCATTTGATCAGCAGAACTCTTCGGGGACTCAACCTATATACATCCGGTATATACACACCTCTTTCTTCTACCTCCAGCACACACTTACTTGTAGAACTACAATTCCCAGGACTAGCTAGCATTTTGAAGATGGTCTGATAAAGGCATACTCAGACCATAGCAAATGCCCTTTGCAGGCAGAAACTATTGGCCCCTTTTGGTGTAGCAAAAATGGAGGGGTTTTGTTGCTAGCTGTCTTTTTCTTTTGGCTACTGCTCCCAGTACCACCTCTTTAGGCACTGCCAGCCCGCCTGGCTGCAGCTGCCTCTTTCATTAGTCCTCCCAGACTGACTGTGCATCCATCCCAGACTGCTTGCACCGAGTCCCTTAAGGCAGGGGTCTCTAAAGTGATGTGACACTTTGCTAGCCTTTATCCAGCCCTTGGGACACTATTCATCCCACTGATACCAACAATGGAGCACTATTCCTTCCACCAATACCAATAATGGGATACTGTTCCTGCTACTAATTAGGGAAATCACTCCTCCTCCTATTGACCACTAACCCTGAGGCCATATTTATTCTCACTGATGCCGGGCCGCCGCTGGGCACAATCAGGCCCTCCTAAAGTCTGAAGACCAATAAACTGGCCCTTTGTTTGAAAAGTTTGGAGACCTCTGCCTTAAGGCATGGCTCTTAGTCCTCTGACTGTATCACTCACCAGCCCACGTAACTGTCTTCCTCCCTGGAGATTTGCCCGGCAGTGTCCTCCTGCTGTCCTCTCCTTGCTCCTGTGCCTCCTGGTCAGGATCCCCTTGTTCGTCATGAAGAGGGGTCCCTTCTGCACCCAAGCCCAGGCCTGAGTTCACCCACCCCCCCAGACTCGGGAGCTACTCTCAAAGGCCCAGACAGCATAACACTCCATCTCCATCTTTCAACCAAACTCCAGACTGCCCCTGCTGGGCTGACTCAAAGTATTATGGGGGCCTGCCCCCTACCAACCCTTCTGTTTGGGATTGATCAGGGCCCTCAGAACATTCCAGCTAGGTTCTCCTAGACCCCTCCCAACTGCTTCTGGAAAAATCTACCAGTTTCCAGATAGCAGGGGGAGTCGCCAGAGAACCTGCTGATGACTCATCCAGCCTATCTGAGTCACTCACCCAACTAAGAAAAACACACAGGCTTGGCTACCAGCCAAGCCTAAAATTTACCTACACTAACATAACAAAAATCCTAACACTAATGTAGCACGGCCCCCTAGAAGACTGCTGAGAATTACCTGCTCATCTGCACGGCCATGACCAATTGAACCTTCCAAACCACCTGACACTCTGGGTTCAGACATTCTTGCAGCACTGTGTGGCAATAAACAACTCAAGGTAATTAGGTTCTAAAGATATTTTACTTCAACCAAATAAAAGTAGAAGTTGTTACAAAGAGGAAGTAATAAATCTGCTGAGATTTAAAAAACAGCGTTAACTCAGCAGAAGAATTCCTCCCAAAGGTACAAGACAGAGTTTAACGACAATACCATATACATATATATACACTTCCTTTAGATATAATGTCACCCCCTAGTGGATGTTTCTGTTAACTGCTTATACTGTCACACTATAGAAGATGGAACCTAGCCAGCCTACACCCTATCCTAGGAAGGGAGAGCGGGTCTGGAGAGGAATAATATGGGACCTTTCTATAAGTATGGCAATAAAATCCTTGTTGCAGATCTGATGTTCTTCACCGGCTAGTTGGAGCTCGTTAACTGTAGTCCGTTTGGGTATAGTGAATTCCTCGCAATAAAGAAAGCTAAAGGTGTCTAAGCACAATGTTCAAGTAATGTAGTAAAGTGTTCTTGTGCAAAGTATCTCAATATGATGGTGGTAAAGAATGGATAAAGGTCGAGCAATTTGCCCTCTTTCCAATGTCCAGACCGTTCTCATGTTCTCCGAACAGAAACTTGTGTAGCAGCACTCGTGTAGCAGCACTCGTGTAGCAGCACTCGTGCAGCGGATCCGCTGTCTCGATCTCCCGACATGAACCTGCCACACACACCGACAGGCAGGCAACCAGAGTGGCGCTGGAAAGGATGTCCGACAGCGAACAACAGAGCTAGGCCCTTCTGACAACTGGTTGGAAGTACGACTCTGCGGAGTAGGCCGCGACCTTTCTCTCTCTGTTGCACAGAGAGGTCCGTCTTGCATCAGGCCCAGGAGGAAGAGACTGTCCGTGCGGGCTTTGGTTGCTTTTATAGCTACTCCCAGCAATCTTCAGATGACAGCAAAGGACTCTGGGATATGTAGTCCTGGCACACAATCGTACAAAGCAATTATGTTACGGGGGAACTATTCGTCCCACAATCCTTTTTTATTGAGCACACAATTATGATGTCACTGGATACATTGAGCACTAGAGGGACAGGCAATACCCAGCAATGCTAGAAGGTATGGTGCTTTATGTTTGTAGTCCATACTGCTACACTAACACTCTAGCAACGCTAGGGGGGTGCTACATAATTAAAGTTTCCAAACTTTTGGTTTACCTGTGTAATGGTGTGCTCCTTTACTTACCATGTGCAGACATAGAAATGGACTCCCTTAAAGTAATTGTAAAGCTTAATATATTTTTTTAAATGAAATAAAAAAAGAGGGTATACTTACCTGCCAGTGGTGGTCCGTCCATGGGGGGGCCCGGGCGCCGACCCCCGGCTGTAGTCACAGAAGAAAAATTTTTTTTAAACTGCCCCTTTAAGAAAAAAAAAAAAAATTACCTTTAACTAAGTGCACCAGACACAGTGCACTATGGGAAGCACCACATCAATGCAATCACGAGATTGCAGACGCGGCGCTTCATTGGTGGGGTTTTGAGATGCTTTGCGGCGCAATCGATCGCGCCGACCAGCATCCACCCGGCCAGGTACTTTGTTCTCAGTGTGAGAACAAAGTCACTTCCGGCGGACTACAAAAAAGACGGCTGCCGTGAAGACTGATTCCCGTGTGTTCAGTGGAGAGGGGAGGCCCCTCCCCTCTCCACTGAGCACACGGAGAAAACCAGAGAAAACCAGGAAGGAATGGACGGGCCGCCACTGGTAAATCTCATGCTCACAAGTGATTCAAATCTGACATGTAGCTGAGCTCTTCCCTAGCTGCATGGAGTCATGGGTGGTGATTGGGGCTGCCTGGAGGGCTTTATTGGGCTGGAGAGGAAACTCTGGATGGAGTTAAAACACGTCAGCTGAGGGAGGCAGGAAGGAGAGGAGAGGAGAGTGAGGGGTAAGTGAGCATCCTTATGTCTGGGGGGATTATATGATCAGCAGGGATCTCACACTTATAATGAGCCTGTGCTGATCACATCCACTCTTCAATCAGACACACACAGGGTGGGAGCAACACAACCACACACTGACTTGGATTTGTTCAAACATGCTGCATTCTGGAAGTTTTACAAGTTTTCTATAGAGCCAACATATTCCATAGCGCATTGCAGCAAGATGGTGATCTGAATGTAATGAATGACATTTGTCACCAATGACACTAAATCGTGATTTCTTCCACTTCCAAAAGAGATCATCTCCTTTGCTTAGGATCAGGCTAAACTCCCTTTACAAATCATGGAGCTACATCGCTTTTCCTTGCTGTGGATATGAAATCAGATGTTTTATTTTTTTTGCTTTATAACTTAGTATATAATGTACAGCATTCAGTCCGTCCCCCCCCCCCCCCCTTTTTATCACATTTTTATCGTTTTTTTTTTCCTCATATACAACAAAAACACATTACAACATAAAACATTACCATCAAATATCCCATATAGCCCAAAAACAAAAAAAAACACAGCAGCCACAGCCGCCGCTTCATGCCACTACAGAAGAGGAGAGCCCCACCACACGAGCGGTAAGTGCCGCCACTGTGAGCACCAGCCGCCACTGTTACCTGCTCTGTGCTATGGCACTTCTCACCCCTTCTTCCGCAGCTCGGCCCAGCTGCCCACTCTCTCCTCACAGGATTTGACTGAGAGCAGCGGGAGCCAATTGGAGTGTTCTAAATAGAGCACTGTGCCAGCTGTTTCTGGAGTGTCAAGCCTATAATGGGGTGGCCCTGTACATCTGGAGCAGAGACTTTTCTTTCCACTACCCTATGGAGCAGGTCCAGGGATGCCTTCATCTGCCCACCTAGACTATCAGACTCTTCCTATCATCCTGTGAAAAAGGTGTTCCAAGGGAAATGCAGGTAGCAAGTGGCACTGTCTTCTTATTGGTAACTAATGAGTGTCTTCTGGTCTTTGCTGCCACCTAGTAACCATATAGGGAAATTGCACCTAGGCAGCCCTGTTATTTTAGGATTTACACACAGTGGCAGTTTTAACCGTACCTGGGCACAATTCACCCTTGGCTCCGTTCACTTGTGTAGTGTGAGTGCTGTGAACCTCTCCTGAGAATGACTGTGTTTGGGACTGCTTGGAGAAGATGATCCCAGGCATGGTTCACTTGTGCTCCGGTATGAACACAAACCATGCGGCCTGAGCACAGAACTCCTCATAGATCACTGAGCATTGTAAAAGGTATCACTGTGGTCTGGTTGGTAGAGGTGATAACGTATGCATTCCCAGGAATGCTTCCTTGAATAAAATGGGGACACAATTCAGTTCAATTGTGGCCAGTGTGAATACAGCTTTAGCTTCAGTATTTCCTCTGCATTTGCTGTGCATTGCTGATTCTGTGCATAGATTTTTGTTCTTTCACACTGTATGTAAAGTAAAAAGAATAATTCCAGGCGTGGCAATATTATACATAGTTACACTGGTCCAGTTTAGACCAATGTAACTTTGTATATACCATACCTGGACGATCCCCGTAAAAGCTGGAAATCACTGAAATAAACATTGCTACTTTTGTGATTTCCATTTGCTCCTGGGTCCCACGGCGAGCTGCTGCATTCTTGCTTACTGAATATGGGACATCAGTGGCTTGATATGGGCACCATTCAGAGAATGCTTTGCATTTTCAATGCAAAGCATTCTCTGATTAGATGAGACAGAGAGGTGGGACAGTGATGTCATGCTTTCCCCCTTGTTAAATTAGAGAATGCTTTGCATTCCTTCAGAAATTGCAAAGCATCCTCTGAATGGCCCAGTGATGAACAGCCAACCTCCTGTTTTAAGAATGCATAGGGTGGGTGTGGCCAAATTGTACAATGGGAGGGTCTTAAAGGGACATTGTTCAATAAAACCAGGAATGCATAACACAGGGTTCAGGAGAATGTAATACACAGAGCGCTGTGTTCAGAAAAGCGTAATACATAGAGTACTGGGTTCAGGAGAACGTAATACACAGAGCGCTGGGTTCCGGAGAATGTAATACACAGAGCGCTGGGTTCAGGAGACCGTAATACACAGAGTGCTGGGTTCAGAAGACCGTAATACACAGAGCGCTGGATTCAGAAGAGCGTAATATACAGAGCGCTGGGTTCAGGAGAGCGTAATATACAGAGCGCTGGGGTCAGGAGAGCGTAATATACAGAGCGCTGGGTTCAGGAGAATGTAATACACAGAGCGTTGGTTTCAGGAGAACGTAATACACAGAGCGCTGGGTTCAGGAGACCATAATACATAGAGCGTTGGGTTCAGAAGAGCGTAATACACAGATCGCTGGGTTCAGAAGAGCGTAATACACAGATCGCTGGGTTCAGAAGAGCGTAATACACAGAGCGCTGGGGTCAGTAGACTGTGATACACAGAGTGCTGGGTTCAGAATAAAGTAATACACTGAGCGCTGGGGTCAGGAGAGCGTAATACATAGAGCGCTGGGTTCAGAAGAGCATAATACTCAGAGCGCTGGGTTCAGGAGAACATAATACACAGAGTACTGGGTTCAGGAGAGCCTAATATACAGAGCGCTGGGGTCAGGAGAGCCTAATACACAGAGTGCTGGGGTCAGAAGACTGTGATACACAGAGCGCTGGGTTCAGAAGAGCCTAATACACAGAGCAATGGGGTCAGGAGACTGTGATACACAGAGCACTGGGTTCAGAATAACATAATTCACAGAGCACTGGGGTCAGGAGTGCGTAATACATAGAGCGCTGGGGTCAGGAGACTGTAATACACAGAGCGCTGGGTTCAGAAGAGTGTAATACACAGAGCGCTGGGGTCAGGAAACCATAATACACAGAGCGCTGGGGTCAGGAGACTGTGATACACAGAGTGCTGGGTTCAGTAATACACAGAGCGCTGGGGTCAGGAAACCAAAATACACAGAGCGCTGGGGTCAGGAGACTGTAATACACAGAGCGCTGGGTTCAGAAGAGTGTAATACACAGAGCGCTGGGGTCAGGAAACCATAATACACAGAGCGCTGGGGTCAGGAGACTGTGATACACAGAGTGCTGGGTTCAGAATAACGTAATACACAGAGAGATGGGGTCAGGAGAGCGTAATACACAGAGCGCTGGGGTCAGGAGACTGTGATACACAGAGCACTGGGTACAGAAAAACGTAATACACAGAGCACTGGGTTCAGAAGAGCATAATACACAGAGCGCTGGGTTCAGGAGAACATAATACACAGAGTACTGGGTTCAGGAGAGCCTAATACACAAAGCGCTGGGATCAGGAGAGCGTAGTACACAGAGTGCTGGGGTCAGGAGACTGTGATACACAGAGTGCTCGGTTCAGAAGAGCATAATACACAGAGCACTGGGGTCAGGAGACCATAATACACAGAGCGCTGGGTTCAGAAGAGCGTAATACAAACAGCGCTGGGTTCAGAAGAACGTAATACACAGAGCGATGGGTTTAGGAGACCGTAATACACAGAGCGCTGGATTCAGAAGAGCGTAATACACAGAGTGCTAGATTCAGAAGAGCGTAATACACGAGTGCTGGATTCAGAAGAGCGTAATACACATAGCACTGGGTTCAGAAGAGCGTAATACACAGAGCGCTGGGTTCAGGAGAACATAATACACAGAGTACTGGGTTCAGGAGAGCCTAATACACAGAGCGCTGGGGTCAGGAGAGTCTAATACACAGAGTGCTGGTGTCAGAAGACTGTGATACACAGAGCGCTGGGTTCAGAAGAGCCTAATACACAGAGCGATGGGGGTCAGAAGACCATAATACACAGAGCGCTGGGGTCAGGAGACTGTGATACACAGAGCACTGGGTTCAGAATAACGTAATTCACAGAGCACTGGGGTCAGGAGAGCGTAATACACAGAGCGCTGGGGTCAGGAGACTGTGATACACAGAGAGCTGGGTTCAGGAGAACATAATACACAGAGTACTGGGTTCTGGAGAGCCTAATACACAGAGCACTGGGGTCAGGAGAGCGTTATACACAGAGTGCTGGGGTCAGGAGACTGTGATACACAGAGTGCTGGGTTCAGAAGAGTGTAATATACAAAGCGCTGGGGTCAGGAAACCGTAATACACAGATCGCTGGGGTCAGGAGACTGTGATACACAGAGTGCTGGGTTCAGAAGAGCCTAATACACAGAGAAATGGGGTCAGAAGACCGTAATACACAGAGCACTGGGGTCAGGAGACTGTGATACACAGAGCACTGGGTTCAGAATAACATAATTCACAGAGCACTGGGGTCAGGAGTGCGTAATACATAGAGCGCTGGGGTCAGGAGACTGTAATACACAGAGCGCTGGGTACAGAAGAGTGTAATACACAGAGTGCTGGGGTCAGGAAACCGTAATACACAGAGCGCTGGGGTCAGGAGACTGTGATACACAGAGTGCTGGGTTCAGAATAACGTAATACACAGAGCGATGGGGTCAGGAGAGCGTAATACACAGAGCGCTGGGGTCAGGAGACTGTGATACACAGAACGCTGGGTACAGAATAACGTAATACACAGAGCACTGAGTTCAGAAGAGCATAATACACAGTGCGCTGGGTTCAGGAGAACATAATACACAGAATACTGGGTTCAGGAGAGCCTAATACTCAGAGCACTGGGGTCAGGAGAGTGTAATACACAAAGTGCTGGGGTCAGGAGACTGTGATACACAGAGTGCTGGGTTCAGAAGAGCATAATACACAGAGCACTGGGGTCAGGAGACCATAATACACAGAGCGCTGGGTTCAGAAGAGCGTAATACACAGAGCGCTGGGGTCAGAAGAGCGCAATACACAGAGCACTGGGTTTAGGAGACCGTAATACACAGAGCGCTGGATTCAGAAGAGCGTAATACACAGAGTGCTAGATTCAGAAGAGCATAATACACAGAGTGCTGGATTCAGAAGAGCGTAATACACAGAGCACTGGATTCAGAAGAGCGTAATACACAGAGCACTGGGGTCAGGGGACCGTAATACACAGAGCGCCAGGTTCAGAAAAGCACAATACACAGAGCGCTGACAAAGCAATTATTTAACTGCTGCTTCCCATTCTTTATTCATAGAATACTGTTTGTTATGATTTAACAGAAACATCTTACTGTTTGTACCTAGTAGCAGCATCAATTCAGCATTGCTGGCAAATACATATAGAATTATATCCCTGTGCTGGTGTTTCCCAGCTATTTATAGTATATTTAAGACCTTGTGTAACCTACTTTTGCTTTTAACGTGCTTTTAATTCTAGTGCCGCGTACACACGAGCGGACTTTACGGCAGACATGGTCCGGCGTACTGGATTTCGTCGGACAATTCGATCGTGTGTGGGCTCCAGCGGACTTTGTTTGCTCAAAAGTTGGACAGACTTAGATTTGAAACATGTTTTAAATCTATCCGATGGACTCTTCTTTCTAGCGGACAAAGCGGTCGTCTGTGTGCTAGTCCGACGAACTCAAACTGACGCATGCTCTGAAGCAATTACAAGACGGAAGCGCTCGGTCTGGTAAAACTAGCCTTCATATTGAAGCTAGCACATTCCTCTTCTGTGATCTTTTAATACAGCGCTTTTTTTTTCTTTATAATGCAAGAGGAATGAAGTTGTTTTTCTGCTTTATATTCACACAGAGTTCTCATAAACTACTTTCTTCATGATTTATCCTCATGCCATGACTAATATGATATTTTTAAAAAGCCAGATCTCCATAAATTAAGTATTACATTAGATTTTGGACTCATCTTTTTTTTTTTTTTTATTGATTTCAACACTTATCTATTTTACAATGTGTGCTAAATTATACAAACATTTTTTTTGTTTTTTTTTTTTTTGTATTTTCAAGTTACCACAATAACCTTAATATTTTGTTTTGTTTTAATGAACCTTAATGAGGTTGGTGTCCCTTGTTAATTAGACATAGGGGGGTTTATTTTCCAAAGGTAAATTCATTTTTCACGACAAATGCAAATTCTACTTGGAATTGCACAGAAAGAGCATTTTGAAGTGCCTTCGCTGTGGATCCGAGGGGCACATGCAAGGAACCCCCCAAAAAAAAAAATGTTTTCTTGCACATGATTGTATGATAAAATCAGCAGAACTTCCCCTCATTTCAGCTCTTCACCTCAGATTTACAGCGACTGCACTTCCAACAAGTGCACTTGATGTGCAATTTCTAAAGAGAACTTTTCACTAGTACTTTTCACTTGATTTTAGAAATGATTTAGCCTTTAAGCAAAAACACACATAGGGGTTGATTTACTAAAGGGAAAAAGACTGTGCGCTTTGCAATGTGCAGTTGCCCTCTGCAAGAACAGTTGCTCCAGAGCTTAGTAAATGAGCAGAAGCTCTGCTGACTTCCATCATCCAATCATGTGCAAGCAAAAATGCTGTTTTTTGAATTTTCTTCGCACAGGATTTCCTAAGCTCTGGAGCAATTGCACTTGCAGAGGGCAACTGCCCTCTGCAAAGTGCACAGTCTATTTGCTTTTCTTAAATCAACCCCATAGTCTTTTTGACCTGTACCTGCCTACTCCCCAACAAAATGTGGTGTTGGAATCAAAATACATAGTCAATAATGTAAGGTAACCCAAAAATCCATTTATTTTTTTGAAAAAAAAAATAGGAAGGCAACACTGGAGACACTTTTAGAATCTGTGAAGCCTTTCCTCCCCCAGGACACACATCAAGTTTTAGGACAAGAAAATTGATATCTTGCGACTAGGGAGCACAGGGAGCACAGTCAGACAGAAACCAGGCAATCACTTTCGACTCTTCAGTGGAGCCTTCCCTGCACGCTTCTCTGCAGCCTTCCCTCCACGCTTCGCTACAGCCTTCCTCGGAGGCTGGGCCTCTGGTGGTGGACTTGGGGCATGAGGAGGAGGAGGAGGAGTGGCTTCATCAGCCAGATACGTGGTAGCAGTAAGCTCCCCTCTCAAGCCCTTCTGATAGGCCTGAAAAATCAAACCCTCGCAGAGGAGGCGATGCCCCTTTTCCAATTCCAGCAATCTGGTGGCCATATATGTCCCATATGCCTCCTCTGCATTCGGTGGTGTACTCAGGATTTGGCTTGCTTCACGTATGAGGGCTAGGGATTCCTCCTCAGTTTGGGTCATTCTCCTGGGCCTTTTGGTGAGAATGCGGAGGGGAGGCACCTGACATTCCGTGTGGCTTCTACTTGGCCCAGCCACAGCCTCCTCCTCTCTCCCACTGGGCAAGGCCTCCTCCTCTCTCCCACTGGTCAAGGCCTCCTCCTGGCTGAGGTCATCCTGTGTCAAAAAAAGGTACATAGTTGTAATTTTTTGTTACGCAATCACACACAATTTTCAGCTCATGACTTGCAAATATAATTCTCCACAAATAGTAAAGGCTATCTATTTGACACCACCAATTTTTCAGGTGATCAACAATATCTGAAGTACATAGGCGTGCCCACAGGGTGTGCCAGGTGTGCCTGGGCACACCCTAATCGCCTTGTGTGGTGCATATTCCCCCCTGTTTAGACCACTGATATTTCATCACCAAAAAAAAAGTTCCTAAAGAAAAAATTTTTTTTGCAAAGCAAATAAAAAAAATTACACTGTCCACTGCCCTACTGACACCATCAGTACATATACACATGAATATGTATTTGAGCTTTGGGGTGTACACCATAATGCAAGAGGCTGCGCACATCTATGCAGAAGTATATTTTTGGCCACTACTGTCTAGTGATATGTCTACATATTAATATTTATGATGAAGTCATTTTTTATTAAGCACTTCAAAATTTAACACGTTAATATCATTAATAACATTTACACAATCACAAATTCAACAAAAAAGGATACCTGGCTGAAGCTGGGCGCATCCACTTCATCAGGGATGAAAAGGCCCAGTTCTTCCTGGGACTCCTTAGCTAGGGTGGAGGTGGATGGAAGGCTGGAGGGAAGGCTGGAGGGAAGGCTGGAGGGAAGGGTGGGGGGAAGGGTGGGGGGAAGGGTCGAAAGTGATTGCCTGGCTTCTGTCTGGTCATCCAGGAATGCATTTTGTGGTAGTACCACAACTTGGGTACATAAACGTGGGCGGCTGCTGCACCGGATCTGAGCGACTCCTGGATTTTATTGTGTTCCCGCTTGTACATGTTTCGCAAGATACCAATTTTCTTGTCCACAAACTTGAGGTCTGCCTGGGGGACTCGAGTCTTCACAAATTCTAAAAATATGCCCAGTGTTGCCTTCCTTACATCTCGATTGTAATATAGTGGGTGTTTGACCTCCCACAGGTTTTTATTTTCCTGATATAGGTCAATAAATCGCGACAAAAAATCTGCCTCTTTAAAGGGATTCATTGTTGCTGAAAGACAAGACACAAGATAAAAACTGTAATGTCAGTCAGAACTCCCAGGATTATTTGGTGAAGAATCTAGGGGACACATATACACACACACCCCCACGTTTAATCTTACCTTCGTTTCTGACGCTCGCTACTTCCGCATGGACATACGTAGGCCATCGTAATAGCTTTATATACACTGCGCATGTGTCATGCTCCGCCTGCGTCGCCCGCCCCTGACGTTCTTTAGTACGATTTGTCCCCGCCCCTTCACTCTTCGTTGCGCAGTGGGAGTAGATAGAGAAAGATGGCGGAGAGAATCAGTGGAAATAGCGTGGAGGAAAGCCCGGAGCCACAACCATCCACATCCCGGAGGAGATATAAGGCCACCAACATGGCTTTTGAAGAGATGGTGGAGATGGTGTCCATATTGAGAAGGGAGGACTACGATGGGAAAAAAGGACCGTACACACGACCGAATATGCGTAAGGACAAAATAATGTCTCAGTTGTCACCGCTCTAGAAGCAAAATTTGGCACAAAACGGTCTAAAGAACAATTGAGGAAGCGGTGGTCTGACATCAAAAGTTGGGAGCCAGAACAATATTTGCGAATAAAGAAGCTGCTTAAAAAAAGTAAGTACTTGTTGTGTTTTCCTATTGAGATACTTAACTTGCATGCTCATCCATATTTTTTTCGTTTGTACAGCATCGTTCGTAAAGACCATTCTTTGTAAAAGACATATGATACAAAAGAAACTGACGGGGTTTTTTTCGCCAAATACGATGGTACAGGGGTGGACATATACATTTATGTCTTGTTAATTTTTAGTATTCAAATAATTTGTGGATGTGGTGTAGATGTGTAGGAAAATATAATGCTTCTTCAAAAATGATTCAGTGTAATGTAAGGACAGGACACAGCAGCTGGTTCCACATCTGGACTCACGAGCACTAGTGTACTATGTGACCATAAAGAAATTTTAGAGGGGTAATACACATAGGAGATCATTGAGGTATCTGCATCTGTGAAACTTGCATGAAAATGTGTATTTTTTCGAATTGTTGTTCAGAGGGAATGTTCATCCTGTCTTCTAATTTTTGTCCATAACTCCTAACCAACGTTTTTCAGATTATTTTTAAAAATCTAAAATAATACTGTGTTTTAACTATACCTTTTGTTGACTTATCATAGGGGAGAAAAGACTCAGACAACAGTCAAAGGATCCCAGGACCCCCCCAAGTCACCAGCCTGAGGCTGAAGATAGCCCCAGCCCAAGACCACGCCCACCCGACAAGCTGGAGGAAGGAGAGGTGGAGGAAGTGTGCGACCTTTCAACCCCACCAAGTGAGTGACTGACACCCCACATAAGGTAATGTATTTAGGCGTGCATATTTTAACCCTTGTTATTTTAACACATTTTAGGTGAGCTTCTGGTTGCGGAAGGCCAAGCGGCAGAGCCATTCACCACAGACAGTGCCCAAAGACTGATTGGCCAGATAATGCTGTGGAATGGCCAGATTGATAAAATGCGTGAACAAATTCAGACCATGCAACTTCGCCTGGACTCCATGCAACAGGAAATGAAGAACATGATTGATGTTTTAGGCAGAATATAATAACGTTTGGCCTAAAAACATCAATCATGTTCTTCATTTCCTTGTGAAGTTTCTTTCTTATAGAAATGTTACCAATTTTTTGCCTTAACCAAAAATTTTTAGGATGCACACGGTGTGTCATCATGTGCTATCTTCCATCATGGGATATCAATGTACTTGTTTTGTGTTTGCAACCCCTTCATCCTCAAAATTATTGAGTGCTGAGAGGAACAAAGGGATTGCACACACAAAACACGTACATTGCTCACCCATGATGGGAGATAGCACATGTTGACTTGACCCTTTTGTAATGCTCAATTTTGAGCATATTAAAAATGTTCTATTTACAAGGGAGACATCACCAGCGCCGTTCTTCAAATGTTGAACTTTGTAAGTTCTTTGTTTTTTTTTTGTTTTTCAAAAGACTGTTGGGAATTTGAAGATTTTAAACAAGGTGTATTTTTGTTTTAATATGCCTTTAATAAAGTTTTATACAAAATAATTTATTTTTGTTAAAACCAAAAAAATAAAAAAACAAAAAAAAAATCTCAATTAATGCACCTTTCAATGTGCACACAGTAAAATGTTTTTACTACTACTATGTGTGTGGCTGATTATTTCTCAATGAGATGTTTATTCAATTTGTGTGTGGTTACAGTGACAAAGGGCCTTATTAACTAAAGGTAAATGCACTTGCCACTACTACAAGTGCACTAGGAGACAGACCAAACTAAATGCAAACAATACTAAAAACAAGATTTAAAAAAAAAAAAAAATATTTTTATTTTGTAAAATTAAAGCTCTTCTTGAATAGCAATGGCCCCCCGACCATTAAAATAATTCACATATCGGTCATGCACTTGGTTCGGGGGCCAAGCCAATACGGCCAATTTCCAGGCCTGTCATTTTTGGATCTTGTACAAGTCTGGCCTCAGGCCCAACAGAGGTTAGATATGTAGCAGAATGTCTACGTAAAAAGTTATGTAGTATGCAGCAAGCAAGTATGACGTGATTTATTTTATAGTCCGCCAGATTTATGGCTGAAAGGAACAAACGGAACCGGCTGGCCAGAATCCCAAAGGCATTCTCCACTACTCTTCTTGCTCTGGCCAGCCAGTAATTAAATACCCTCCTCTCAGGGGTGAGTGTTCTTTGGGGGAACGGCCTCATCAAGTGCTCACCGAGAGCAAACGCTTCATCAGCGATAAAAACTGAGGGGAGTCCATCCACATTCTGGTCAGCAGGTGGCAATCCCAGGCCACCAGTCGTGAGATGCTGGCACAGCTCGGTCTGTGCAAACACTCCTCCATCAGACATCCAGCCGTTCTTCCCCACATCCACAAACAGAAAGTCCAAATGTGCCGAGACCACCGACATCAAAACTACACTATGGAACCCCTTATAGTTGTTGAAATAAGACCCCGAATGTGGTGGTGGCACAATGCGGACATGCTTCCCGTCAATCGCCCTGACACAGTTGGGGAAGTCCCAACGGTCAGCGAACTGGGAGGCCACAGTCTGCCATTCCTGTGTACTGGAAGGAAACTGTGGAGTGAAAAAAAAAAAATAATATAAGGAATTTCAAACATAACTTGGATATCAGATTACACAAAAACATTATTGAACAACAGCAGTCAAACATTATTAATATGTGTGTTTGTTATTTAAATTAGAACAAACATAAGACCCACTTATAAGATTACTCACCCCCTCTGATGGCCCATTGATCAATTTTAATATGGGGGGAGGGGTTCTAATTAGGGTAAGAAACACACCTGACATTTTAAAACATGTGAGGGGTGGGGGAGGGGGTCTAATTAGAGAGAAAAACACACCTGACATTTTAAAACATGTGAGGGGTGGGGGAGGGTCAAACAGTACAATGGAGCTGACAATATACATTGTTCAAGGGACTATAGGCTAGATATATAAATGGACCCAGGATTGCATGGTGGGGAGGTTCTTGAATGTAAATATGCATGTAGGGCAATAAATGATTAATGTCCAAAAACAGGCATGCATGAAGATAAAGGGGACATTCACAGCATATTCAAAGCATGATAATTAGGTAAGGAGGACATTTAGACTATACATTATCAAACATTTAATACATATCATGTAATGTTAAAGGATAAAACTTACTTTCATATAGTCCTTCTGCAGGACCTGAATGATGGCAGAACAAGTCTCTGGGATTATTATCCCCAGAGCCTGGGGGGAGATGCCTGTCGAGAACTTCAAGTCCTGAAGACTTCTCCCAGTCGCCAAGTAACGGAACGTGGCAACTAGCCTCTGCTCTGCACTGATGGCTTGCCTCATGCAGGTATCCTGCCTGCTGATATAGGGGGTCAGCATAGCCAGCAGACGCTCAAAAACGGGGTCCGTCATCCGGAGATAATTCCTGAAATCCTCAGGATTATTCTCACAGAGCTCACGGAGCAAAGGCATATGCGAGAATTGGTCACGCTGGCGCAACCAATTCTTCATCCATGAACTCCTCCTCGCCCTGTTCATGGACTGGACTCGGGTCAAAGTATTAACCCCAACACCAAGTCTCCATGCAGCACGAACTCGAGAACAAGTACGTCCACGCGACATGGCTTCAAAACGGTCGGCTGATCAAACAAACAAACTTATAACAAACGCACTGAAGAACAGCAAGGCCTATGAAGAACGACCTGAAAATCAGGAACGAGCGGACCAGAACGGCCTGCAAGGCAGGTTACGAACTGACCAACACGCACTGAAAAGCAGATGCAAACCTCACAAGCACAAACTGAACCGCAGAAAATGATCGAAATAAGCTGAAGCGTGAAAAGCGCGAATCGTCTCTAACCAAACTTCTACTAACACGAGATAAACACGAGATTAGCAGAAGGAGCCCAAAGGGTGCCATAGTGGGGCTTGAACTTCCTTTTTATAGTCCCGTCGTACGTGCTGTACGTCACCGCGTTCCAAACCAGCGGACTTTTGCAGTGATCGTGTGTGTCCAAGTCCGTCCCTTTTTAAGTCCGGCGCAAATAGCCAACAAAGTCCGGCGAAAAGTCCGTCGAGCAAAGTCTGCCGTAAAGTCCGATCGTGTGTACGCGGCATAGTTCCCTCTAACACCCAGTGAGCATTTCTATTGTTCAGGCATATGGACAATATTCAGAAGACATGCATACCTCATAAGCCCTCCTTAAAAAAGCTGCGCACAAGGTAAGTAGTAAAGTAATTCTACAGTTTGATAACACTTAAAAGTGGTAATAAACCCAAAAACAAAAATTTTATATATTGTAGCTTATTGATTATTACGTATGCTGTTTGCATAAGTTTTCTTTTTTTTAGACCTTTTTGTGCTTATTGGTGATCTGTCCAAAAACACACTTCCTGTCTTGTAGTCTGGATGAAGTAGCAAAGCAGACAGCTTTGGACAACAGAATTGACAGTCAAGGGAGAGGGTAGAGCTAAGCCGGGTAGAAACAGGCTGAATGTTGAGAGACAACAGCCAGTTTGGAAAAAAAAAAAAAAAACGGATAACATTCAGCCCGTGTGTATGTTGGTCAGTCTGACAGAAGCTGGCCATTTGGCCGGCTTCTGTCAGACATGGATGCTGGAAAACCAGCATCCAACTGACTCCCGATCAGCGCATTCAGCCATTGGCAGAGAGCACTGATCAGAGTGTTCTGGCAGCGATCCGTCCCCTTATCAGAACACAACAGCTCAGCAGGTGAGATCGCTGAACTAACCTCACATGGTTAGTACAGCGGCTCCGGCCGGAGCTGACAGTTTTTTTTCATTGCACCCGTGAGGTTGAACAAAAAAAAAACGAATAGTGTGTACCCGGCCTTAGACTAGCAGATTTAGTTGAACTTGAGTAACAAAATAAAGCTCCTTGTATGTCATAGCTCTCTCCTACATAGTATAATTACTCTCTCCTCCCTACATAACCTATTATATAGCTTCTGGGGGAGGAGTAGAGGAGGAATACTATACAGTGTCACTTGAGTGATAGCTCTGAGTCTGCTGGGGCTACAGACATCATATCCAAGATGGAAGCACTCAATAGCAGTCTCAGGGCTTTTGAGAGTCATACAAAGACAGCGTTTGCTTGTAAATCGCATGCATAAAATACAGTGAACATATGTATAATGCAATGGGAAGGTTTTGTTGAAATGAATGGTCTGCCAACAGGGTTTTTTTAACAGTTAGGGAAAAAATACTGACTTTATAAGCTAATAAAATGGCAGTGATCACCAGCTGGGAGTGAGTGTTTTTATACGGACTACTGCTGTTATAGAGCCTGGTCACAGCACATGCAAAGTGCACATGAAGGTGCACATATGAACGTAACCCATGTACTTATTCACATGCACAATTCTTTGATATTGCATGTTCTTGCAGCATAGATATGTGGTTGTATAATGGAAGGGCAGTAATTCACTATATCTCAGGTCCACCAAACCAAGGCACCAGTGCTGGGACAAGGCCATTTGGTGCCCAGGGCGAAGATGGCACCCCACCCCCCCCCCCCCCAATTTTTAAGAAAGAATCAATGTCGTTTCAAAACAAAAATATACTTAAAACAATACAAATTCAATTATCACCCCACACACAGTATTTCACCCTTTACATGACCCCCCCCCCCCACACACACACACACACACGCCTGCTAACAACCCGCCCAGGGCCGTCTTTAACCACTTGCTGACCAGCGCACAACGATATACGTCACAATGGCACGGCTGGGCAGATTTTTCTTTTTTTACGTTTTTATTGAACAATTTACATTTTGAACATAGTTCTGCAAGTTACAAGGCAATAATGGAGAAATGCATAAAACAAAGAAATGTGGCTTATACACATATAGACACAGCAGATCAAAAACTTATTCAGATAGCCACTTCTGTATCCCCCCTTCCACAGCCACCTCTTTACCCCCCTTCCACAGCCACCTCTGTACCCCCCTTCTATAGCCACCTCAGTATCCCCCCTTCTATAGCGACCTCTGTATAACCCCCCTTCTATAGCCACCTCTGTATGCCCCCCTTCTATAGCCACCTCTGTATACCCCCCTTCTAAAGCCACCTCTGTATAATCCCCTTCTATAGCTACCTCTGTATACCCCTCTTCTATAGCCACCTCTGTATACCCCCCTTCTATAGTCACCTCTGTACCCCCCTTCTATAGTCACCTCTGTATACCACCCTTCTATAGCCACCTCTTTATACCCCCCTTCTATAGTCACCTCTGTACCCCCCTTCTATAGTCACCTCTGTATACCCTCCCTTCTATAGTCACCTCTGTACCCCCCTTCTATAGTCACCTCTGTACCCCCCTTCTATAGTCACCTCTGTACTCCCCTTCTATAGCCACCTCTGTATACCCCCTTCTATAGCCACCTCTGTATACCCCCCTTCTATAGTCACCTCTGTACCCCCCCTTCTATAGTCACCTCTGTACCCCCCCTTCTATAGTCACTGCTGTATACCCCCCTTCTATAGTCACCTCTGTATACCCCCCTTCTAAAACCACCTCTGTACCCCCTTCTATAGTCACCTCTGTACCCCCCTTCTATAGTCACCTCTGTACCCCCCTTCTATAGCCACCTCTGTATACCCCCCTTCTATAGTCACCTCTGTATACCCCTCTTCTATAGTCACCTCTACCCCCCCTTCTATAGTCACCTCTGTACCCCCCCTTCTATAGTCACCTCTGTATACCCCCTTTTATAGTCACCTCTGTATACCCCCCTTCTATAGTCACCTCTGTACCCCCCATTCTATAGTCACCTCTGTATACCCCCCTTCTATAGTCACCTCTGTATACCTCCCTTCTAAAACCACCTCTGTACCCCCCTTCTATAGCCACCTCTGTTCCCCCCCTTCTATAGTCACCTCTGTGTAACCCCCTTCTATAGCCACCTCTGTACCCCCCCTTCTATAGGCACCTCTGTATACCCCCCTTCTATAGTCACCTTTGTACTCCCCTTCTATAGTCACCTCTGTACCCCCCCTTCTATAGTCACCTCTGTATACCCCCTTCTATAGTCACCTCTGTATACCCCCCTTCTATAGTCACCTCTGTACCCCCCCTTCTATAGTCACCTCTGTATACCCCCTTCTAAAACCACCTCTATACCCCCTTCTATAGTCACCTCTGTATAACCCCTTCTAAAACCACCTCTGTACCCCCCCTTCTATAGCCACCTCTGTATACCCCCCTTTTAAAACCACCTCTGTACCCCCTTCTATAGCCACCTCTGTATACCCCCCTTCTATAGTCATCTCTGTACCCCCCCTTCTATAGTCACCTCTGTATACCCCCCTTCTATAGTCACCTCTGTATACCCCCCTTCTATAGTCACCTCTGTATACCCCCCCTTCTATAGTCACCTCTGTATACCCCCCTTCTATAGTCACCTCTGTATACCCCCCCTTCTATAGTCACCTCTGTACCCCCCCTTCTATAGTCACCTCTGTACCCCCCCCTTCTATAGTCACCTCTGTATACCCCCCTTCTATAGTCACCTCTGTATACCCCCCTTCTATAGTCACCTCTGTATACCCCCCTTCTATAGTCACCTCTGTACCCCCCCTTCTATAGTCACCTCTGTATCCCCCCTTCTATAGTCACCTCTGTATACCCCCCTTCTATATTCACCTCTGTACCCCCATCTTCTATAGTCACCTCTGTACCTCCCTTCTTTAGTCACCTCTGTATACCCCCCTTCTATAGTCACCTCTGTATACCCCCCTTCTATAGTCACCTCTGTACCCCCCCTTCTATAGTCACCTCTGTACCCCCCTTCTTTAGTCACCTCTGTATACCCCCTTCTATAGTCACCTCTGTACCCCCCCTTCTATAGTCACCTCTGTATACCCCCTTCTAAAACCACCTCTATACCCCCTTCTATAGTCACCTCTGTATAACCCGTTCTAAAACCACCTCTGTACCCCCCCTTCTATAGCCACCTCTGTATACCCCCCTTCTAAAACCACCTCTGTACCCCCTTCTATAGCCACCTCTGTATACCCCCTTCTATAGTCATCTCTGTACCCCCCCTTCTATAGTCACCTCTGTATACCCCCCTTCTATAGTCACCTCTGTATACCCCCCCTTCTATAGTCACCTCTGTATACCCCCCTTCTATAGTCACCTCTGTATACCCCCCCTTCTATAGTCACCTCTGTATCCCCCCTTCTATAGTCACCTCTGTACTCCCCCTTCTATAGTCACCTCTGTATACCCCCCTTCTATAGTCACCTCTGTATACCCCCCTTCTATAGTCACCTCTGTACCCCCCCTTCTATAGTCACCTCTGTATCCCCCCTTCTATAGTCACCTCTGTATACCCCCCTTCTATATTCACCTCTGTACCCCCATCTTCTATAGTCACCTCTGTACCTCCCTTCTTTAGTCACCTCTGTATACCCCCCTTCTATAGTCACCTCTGTATACCCCCCTTCTATAGTCACCTCTGTACCCCCCCTTCTATAGTCACCTCTGTACCCCCCTTCTTTAGTCACCTCTGTATACCCCCCTTCTATAGTCACCTCTGTACCCCCCCTTCTATAGTCACCTCTGTATACCCCCTTCTAAAACCACCTCTATACCCCCTTCTATAGTCACCTCTGTATAACCCGTTCTAAAACCACCTCTGTACCCCCCCTTCTATAGCCACCTCTGTATACCCCCCTTCTAAAACCACCTCTGTACCCCCTTCTATAGCCACCTCTGTATACCCCCTTCTATAGTCATCTCTGTACCCCCCCTTCTATAGTCACCTCTGTATACCTCCCTTCTATAGTCACCTCTGTATACCCCCCCTTCTATAGTCACCTCTGTATACCCCCCTTCTATAGTCACCTCTGTATACCCCCCCTTCTATAGTCACCTCTGTACCCCCCCTTCTATAGTCACCTCTGTACCCCCCCTTCTATAGTCACCTCTGTATACCCCCCTTCTATAGTCACCTCTGTATACCCTCCTTCTATAGTCACCTCTGTATACCCCCCTTCTATAGTCACCTCTGTACCCCCCCTTCTATAGTCACCTCTGTATCCCCCCTTCTATAGTCACCTCTGTACTCCCCCTTCTATAGTCACCTCTGTATCCCCCCTTCTATAGTCACCTCTGTATACCCCCCTTCTATAGTCACCTCTGTATATCCCCCTTCTATAGTCACCTCTGTATACCCCCCCTTCTATAATCACCTCTGTATACCCCCACTTCTATAGTCACCTCTGTATACCCCCCTTCTATAGTCACCTCTGTACCCCCCCTTCTATAGTCACCTCTGTACCCCCCTTCTTTAGTCACCTCTGTATACCCCCTTCTATAGTCACCTCTGTATATCCCCCTTCTATAGTCACCTCTGTATACCCCCCCTTCTATAGTCACCTCTGTACCCCCCCTTCTATAGTCACCTCCGTATACCCCCCTTCTATAGTCACCTCTGTATACCCCCCTTCTATAGTCACCTCTGTAATCCCCCATCCACAACCCCCTCTGTATCCAACCCCCCCACGTCCATCCACAGCCACCATTGTAATCCTCCCTTTAGAATTCTCACCTCTTTTCACAAATTTCTCCCCCTCCTTCTCACAGATCTCATCCTCACTCCATGACACTGCACCTTTCTGGTATGTTATTGTTATTCCAACACACAGGGGGTGATTTACTAAAGGGAAAAAGACTGCCTTACCTCATTTACTAAGCTCTAGAGCAATTGCACTTGCAGAGGGCAACTGCCCTCTGCAAAGTGCACAGTTTTTTTGCCTTTAGTAAATCAACCCCACAGTCTCAGTGCAGTCTCAGATCTGTAGCATACAGCTAGAACACTTCACTCTGTTCTATGCTGTGCTATAGAAGTCTGAGGGGGGTGATGGGTCGGGGAGCATAGACGACCACTCTGCCTCACTCCCTGTCACAGGCCAGCCACTCCAATCCTGCAGCTCCTGACAGAGGGAGTAGCAGGACGAGTCGGCACTTACACACACAGCCTGCAGCTGTTCTCCTCCCCTGTCAGTTTGGCCACCTGTGTTAACCCGACCGGGAGAGCAAATGGGGGGGATGGCACAGCTATGTTCGTGACCACTACACCGGCAGAACTGTTCTAAGGCAGTGCGGGCTTCAGGGGCAGCTGATTTTGCTCTGCGTTAAAGAGGGCCTGAACCCGCCCCCTCTCACACTCTGCCCAGGGAACTCGTCCCTCTCGCCCACCCCTTGTACCGGCTCTGCAAAGGAACTTATCTAATGATCTTTGCTATTTATCCATTGTTAGGCCATTTATATGTGGCCTTGGGAACAAATGGTCATACCAGAACCATGGCTTCAACTGCCGCCATGATCCTGGTATCATTTTCTAATTGCCGGCAATGGACTTTCTGGTAAAAGTGATCCAAGCAATAACTCCAATCCCTCTGCCATTCCCAGGCTTTCCAATTCCACCGGAGAGCCTGGGGCTGCTACAATCTATCATCAGTGAAGCCAAAAGTGATGAGGATTTGGTTCCTTCCATTTTCAGTTCAGTGACCAACTGCCTTGAGAGCACTGGCCTCAACATACATGCTGGCAGCACAGGGGAACTGTGTGCTATGAATGAATGAATGAATGAATGATTTGTATGGCGCTGCAATTGCGAACTGAATCGCCTCAAGGCGGTATCCAACAAAGTCCAACTTCTGGTTTACATTCTGTATTTATCTGACTAATACCAGCCAGGGAAATAGCCAATGAAACGAATCTCAATTTGATCAGCTGTCTTCAAGGGCAGAGGGGGGAATCAGGGGTTGAATAGACTCTTCATAAAGAGGACCTGCCACTGCCCAAGCTATCACAAGGGATGTTGTTCATCCCTTGTGATAGCAATAAAGTTTAATGAAAAAAAATATATATAAAAGATAGTGTAAAAAATGAATACATTTAAAGAAAAAAAAAAAAATTTAAAGCATGTCTCGCACACATATCTAAACGGCGATTGCACCACACATGTGAGGTATCGCCACAGACGTCAGAATGAGAGCAATAATTCTAGCACCAGAGCTCACTTTTAAGTGTAAACTGGTAACTGTAAAGGCTTTTAAAGCAGCACCTATAGAGATTTTTAGGTACCATAGTTTGTCACCATTTCACGGGTGTGCGGAATCTTAAATTTTGACATATTTGGTATCTATTTACTTGGCACAACACAATTTTTATTTTACCAAAACATAGGTATTATATTGTTTTTGTATGCACTAATATGCATTCAAGTGTGTTTTTCTTGAAAATTTGAATTTGATAAATGGCTGCCAAAAAATATGCAACATAAAATATGCCAACAGCAACCATTTTATTCTCCGGGGCCTCTGCTTTCAGAAAATATATAATGTTTGGGGGTTCTAAGTAATTTTCTAGCAAAAAATGCTAATTTTAACATGTTTGTGAAAAAATGTCAAAAGTGTCCCTGATGACAAGTGGAAGTTTAATTTAGTACAGCTTCTGAAAAAAAAAATCTTAGTGTTCATTGGGTCCTCATGCCTCATTTGCTTGTGGCTCCATATTACTCCTAGTAATCTAAAAGTAGAGTGGACACATTTATTCTGAATGAGGCATGCACTGTTGTTATGGAAACCATAAAACGAACTGTTAGGCCGATTCCTGATTCCTATCTATACACATGAATGACAGCTTATGAATGTTCCCTTGAGCACTTGCAGAGAAGTGCACATACATGTTCATGTGAGAAAAGGTGCAAATTAGCTACAGATAGTCTTATAAAGATGTAAAAAAACTGACATATTCCTCCAACCACACAAATTAAAATGAAAATTTTTTCCAACGTGTCCTTTCAACAGAAGTTGATAAACCACTTAAAAATAGGCCTGTTAAACCCCCTTTCTACTTATATTACAGCTACATCCCAAAACACATTCTTTTATCCCTCTGAATTATGGCAATACCACATGTGTGAGACTGTTTTGCAGTCTAGATGTATAGAGAGGCCAAAAATCCAAGGATCACCTTCAGGCTTTTAAGGGGCAGCTAATTACTGTGAAAGTAAACAAGGCAATGGCTGCAACACACATGTTGGGGACGTGCATGCCATACAACAAAGTTTTCTATTTTCTTAACTGACCTGTGAGTGACCGCTGATCGGCCTCACTAGGCCTCACACTAGAAGGATCTTGTCTACCCATTCAACAGTGACACCTGTCCTAGCATTGAAGTCATTGATCCATTTTGAGGGAAATAGTGCAGAACCCTCATTATCATCCACCAATCCTTATGCACACAATTCATTGTGCTTACTTCAGCATGGAGGCATGAAGGGAAGTCACCGAACACCTGTTAGGCCTCACACATTTATGGTCCAGGCCCAGTCTCTGAGAAGGGCAGATTAGCCAAGCATACAGTAAATCCACCCCACTGACAGAACCTCCCTTAAGGGCCACCACCACTCCCTCTCCCGAACTATCTGCTCTTTTTTTTTGTTATACTCTATTACATACTTGACTATCACCATGGTTATACACATCATTTCCCATTAGCTTTTACTGAAGAGGCACACACTTGATTCTTTAGGATAGTGATCAGACCTGGCATTGTTGAATAAACAGAACTTGTTTACTGAAGTTGTCATTTGTACACTTGTATGAATGGGTTGTAAACAGTTCAGTAAAGTAACACTTTCATGAATGCAGTGACTGTTACAGGCAATTTTTTTCATTAAATGATTACTCACCCTTACATAAAAAAACACCCCTATATATAAACTGTGGCTTCGGCTGTAGCAGTAGTGTGTGTGCCTTGAGCTATGACAGCTCCATACGCTATTCAATGTTTTCTTATTCCCATGCTCATGTCCCCAAAGTTTGGGTGGATTTTCTCTACTAGAAGTGATGACATTGTTATGTGTGTAACTTTCCTCCTGCCTCCCTTGGAAATAGCCCCAGGGAACAAATTCCTCTCCCCTATATACCTATAACTAATGGGAAGTGACACAACCTCAGGTTGATGCAAGGCCATCCACAGTTAACTCCACAGTAACTGGGAATTAACCCATAGAAAATCCATATAGACAATACTTCAGGCCCTGCTTAAATGCAGCCTTTGTTTACAAGTGGGATCACTGTGATTGGTCATAGGAATCACATGGTACATGGCCAGTTTCATTGCATGCAGCTGCGCCTGCTAGAGGGCATACACGGTGGTGGAATGTTTCTAAAACGCCTTTCTACACTCAGGAGTGAGCCGTCTGGCCATTTATCCACAATTGTCAGATGGCAAATGGTTAAACAATAGACATCTGTTGAGTGGGAAAGCCTACACACTGATGGAAATTCGACTGATGTTATCAAATTTCGATATGTGTATGACCAGCTTTGCATAATTGCCAAGTAATCACCAGGCTTCCTGTGCCCCTTTATCTAGGCACATAATCAGGTGCTTGCTATGGTGGCACTCGTGCATGCTTGCTGCTGAACTGACTCTATATTTCTATATGACATGCAGAGCATGGTTTGGCTCCACCCCCCCCACTCCCTCCTCACTGGCTTTAATTGACAGCAGCAGGAGCAGCTGTGTCAGAGACAATTAGGAGGGAGAGAGCCAAGAGAACCTCTGCAATGGAGGCAGGGGCACTGTAATCCAACTGACAGATGCTGAGATGCACATGTGCTCCTTTTATAGGGAAGCCTAGAAGAGGTAAAAAGGCACCAGAAGTGGCATGAGGAGAGGCTTTTCCCAACTGAGCCCTGCACTTGGCTGCCTGAGGGGACTCTTAAAGGAGTCATAACACCTAAAATAAAAAAGCAGGGCAGGGAAAAATCAAATGTCCCCCACAATAAACAATCTTGTTTGAACACATACTTTTTGAAGATCCACACACATTTGGTTCTTTAAATTCTGTGGCACATATTCACTATGCCCTGTGATTTCTCAGATGGCAAGCAATTTAGCTGAAAGTTTGAAAAGTACTTGCTAAGTTATTGCTAGACTTGTCAGGTTTCACAAATTTGCTGCAAAAGTCCTCATTGCATGATTCCAGATCAATTTTCTGTGCAAACATTCTGCAAGTCTGCTGCAAGTTCTGGTTCAGTTATGTTGTGCAATAGTCATCCCACCACAGGGGTCACTGTGACATGTAGAGCTCTTGCTGTAGACTCACCACTGCAACTTTGCTCTTGCTAGGGACTCGGCATGCACATTTGCTACAAACTGGAAAAGTATTAACTAGAACATGTGCTTCAAGTGCTCTGCAAGTGTACAACTTGCCATTAAAAATGTGCAAGACTTACAATTTAACACTGTCACAAATTTGTGGCAAGTTATCCTTGCTATCTGGGTTGGCACTGCTTTTTCACACATTTCACAGAGCCTGCCTTCTGAACCACAGAGGTGCTGAGAGGAGGAGTTTCAGGAGGCAGAGTCGGTACAGGAATTACTGCTTGCTGGCAGCAAGGTACCATGGGATATGTAAAGAGCCCACAAATTTCTTTGGTGGGTTAAGTGAGAGGGCACCACACCCTGATTCTAAATAAAGTTGCACTCCATACCACTGAGAGAGGACTTTTTAGGTGTCCAAAGACTACACATACATTATTTTAAAAATGTATACAAAATGTATTAATGCATCTGTTAAGATCATTGTACACATAGCAAGACATAATACCCCCTTCCCCCTCAAAGGTGGGCATAGGAATCCCTCTTGATACAGAATCCCTTTGCTTTTCTAGTTGCAGTATATTAATTGCATACATCTGCTATTAGATTTAGACAATACATTCCCCTCAACATTGGCAATAATATCTCTTACTGGGGTGTCCAAGAGAACTTGTGTTCTCAACACATTTCTTGGGAAAACCCAGCTTCTTCAGGAGGTTAGATGGAGATCAATAGATCCAAATATGCAAAAGAAGATAATCATAAACTATACAAAAATGGAAATCACTTGAACATTTTATTATAGCATTGGATTATTTTAATACAAATTTCTGACTCCAGTTCTACTTTCCAATCTGCATGTTTGTTCTGTGTGAGGAACTAATAATATCTCTACAAGCGAATATTCTATTTATATCATCATTTGACAGCAACATAGAAAAACAACTTCATAAAAGCTTTGAATTACTTTTAAAGATTTAATGCATAGCTGCATTTAGTATAGGTGTCTTGGCATTTCACTGAACAAAGAATAATTGCGGAAGGCGAATCTGTTATGTCAATGAACCTCTACATGAATGGTAATTAGCACACCTAGCGTGACTCCAGCAATGTTATTTCTTTTTCATCTTTTCAGAAACAAAGCTTGACGTTCCATGAAATTCATTTAGCATTTTTCCATAGTGGTGTTTTATACTATATACATTCATTGTCTTCCATCTTACACCTCCATCTATACTTGGTGTCTATTTTTGACAAAGCATGGACAATTTTATTATTAGTTTACCTAGGTCCTCTACATGATGGTTAAGCTGCTTATTATCTACGTATTTCATACATTTTTTTAAGTTGTGGTTCTTACAGTGATAACCTGGATCCAATAGATTTAACTATAAATTACTATCAAAAACTCTATAGCATCTTGCATGAGCCCTTTTGGTTCATGACTTAAAGAGACTCTGTCACTTTTCCCATTTAGCACAAAGTGGCAGGTTCTCATAAGATGAACAGACATATAACCACCGCCTTCCCTAACTTCCCCCCACCGCTCCATTCCTCTGTCGAAGTTGAAAGTCCAGACCCTATGTAAGCTCAAGGAGCCCACGCCCGAAATGCATTGGATGACAGCCTTCCATCTGCTCTACTACCACATCTGCGTTCTATCCCAAGCCTCGTTGTGGTGAGTCTGTCTGACATCGCTCCGTGTTGGTGACGTCACATCCGGTGCGCCGTTTGACTATACCAGCTGCACCACCCAGGGATTTGGAGTCCTCTGCCCGGCCCATTGGGGGCCTCTCTACATCACTGACCCTTACAGGTTCAACCAGTGGTCTGTCATCCCTTCCATTGGGTGGATGCCCATGAGACATCTGGCACCTAGACCTTTTGGCCACCCCCAGCACCGGCCCTGATATCCCTCAGTCAGCCTGCCGAGGTTTGGGTGAGATCGAAGTTCATATTCAAGCATATGTTTAACATCAACTGTCTGTCAGCCATTCCTGGAATCCTTTGACTTTGATTTCACAATAAATCTTTTAATCACATGGCATAGACACGTGGCATAGACATTTTTATGACTTTTCCGAGGTATGCCTCAAGTGGTTTATAGCCATCGCCCCCCAGCGCTGGATTAGGAGTAATCTTTTGTTGATTGTTCTACAGCTTTATCGTAGGTTTTACTGTGCAACAATGATATGAAGTGATGAGAAAATTTCAGCATGGAATGTATATCACCAGGTATGTATTTGCAATCTTCCCGACATGAAATTAAACAGTAAATGGGTCCTTTTAGACCCCTTTCTAGTTTACTTAGACTCTAGGCACCCAGCCTTTATCCCACATAACTGAAATGTAGAAATTCTTTATTAGAGCAGTGACATTGTGGTGTCAAGAAGTCTAAACTGAAAATGCTCTGCATTTCCTATCAGCTATAGTGTTTTTAAACTCAAGAAGAAAGTTTTTATATATTGCATCTTATCAGTTCTTAGACGTGATGGCTGCACTAGCTTTTTTTTACTCATGATCATGCCAGTAATGCACTTCTTGTCCTAGGGTAATAATGCTCACTCTATAAAGTAGCAATGTTGTCATTATAGGACTATAGAACACATCCCTCTCTCCTCTTTTTCACAGCATAGAAGGAGTGATTCTATATTCTTCAGAGATATCTGGCATCAGTATATTGGTAACAATTCAGCACAGGCAAACAGCACAAGTTATCAGCTCACAATATTTCTGGCAGGATCAACAGGTATTTTTTGCACTTTTTGAACTGATATAACAAAACACTTTTAGTGGTATATTTAACAGACCAAGCAAGAAAAGTATATTGTTAGGGTTTATGTAACCTTTAATAAAAGGAGAGTCAACGCCGAGTCTCATTCATTCCTGACCAAAAGCTTCCTACTAATCATTTGGTGGAATTATGCTGATCCAATGTGATCCTGTTCAAGGTAAACCAATCTGCCTATGTCTATTCCTTAAACTTGTGTTGCTCTTTTAGTGACATATCCATTACAGCGCTATTAGCAGTATGTATAAGCCTTAAATAGGGAAGTGATTGCACTTTTAACATAGAATACGGGTCTTGATATCATATCATATATTGGCCAATACTTAGCATCAATATTGAAGTGATTTTGTAGATACTCCTTAGGCATTGTTCTTTATTCTAAGCCTGCCCTATCGGCATTATATTGAACAGCATTTTCTCATGAATGGCATTTTCACTCTAGGGCCTAAAGATAGCCTGTCCTATTTCTTTTATGGTCCACTGTTAGCCTACTGTAACTCTTCATACATACACACACATTGATCATTCAAAATTGATTGCTTGTTATAATAACATTTCTATTTACACATGCAACTTTGTGCCATTCCATTTATTTTCAGCAAATATAGTGTCAGCATAAATCAAGAAATCACTGTAGAAAGATATAGATGCATGACAAACATCTCAAAGAGTATTGATCACATTTATATTTAGCTTATGTAACGAGCCCCTTGCTCGCTCGGTTCCACTCTCCCGACACTCCTCTGCAGCTATAGAATCAGATTGCAGATCGCAACATCTGATTGCTCGGTCATCCAATGCTCCGGGATTAGAACTACAGCTATGTGCCGTTCTAACCCAGTTGTGATAGCTCAGAACAAACACCAGGCAGGCTGTATGTCAGTTCAAACAGGAATCTCTTTTATTGCAATATACAGGCTCTTTTATACACTAAAAGTGGAGGTGCATACCTCCGACTCATATTACTCTAACAATACAGCTGTAACCTAATTAACCTAATTAACATGAGCTAATTAACTAATCCCTTTAGACAGCCTAGATGACTCAGACATGACCTTTAGGCCAGACTGGCCGTCTTGTAGTTCAGAAAATCCAATCAACATTATCACAATAGCAGAGTTAATTAAACACAAACAACAATGGGATCTAATGACTCTTAGATCCCATACTAGAGACTTATTTACAATACAAATTTTAGCAGACAACAGACAGGTAGCTGGAATTGATGACATTAGCATTTAACAGTAGGAGTCCCAACGGTATGAATCAGTCACTATTCCAATATGGCAAATCCAGGGTCCCCAGAGTCTGTGTGTCCTGGGGGACCAGGACCCGAATCCACAATAATACCACCTCAAGGGTCCCCAGGCATACAGCTCACAAAGAGCACCGTTCCCCCAAATGCCAGGGCCCATGATCGATCGGCAAGAGGCTAGCATACAGTCCCCTCCAAAAGTCTCTCTCCCGGCTAGGTCTGTCACATTTCTCCCCTTTCGGCAGGAGACTAACACAGGAGGAGACCCCAGACGGGGTTGACTACGAAGTTAGTCAGTAGTTCCAGTCCTCTAATGCCTGTACCTACACAGTACCCCAAACAAATTGTTCCGAACAGAGTATTACTCACCCAGCCAACCTCTGCCTCTCTCAGAGAACATATCTGCCGCTGGAGAGAGGCCTGGACTGGCCCTTCTCCCTGGAGTCCTTTCTGCCGCTGGAGAGAAGACAGGGTGTCTGGGCTCACTCCGTCATGCTGTTGGGGATCTGGGCCGACTGACCAGCATCCCTGGGGTATATGGGTGGAGACTGAAGTCCCATCCACCTTCACAGGAAATCCATCCTCTGTAAGTTGAGGGCAGAGGCCAGCAGTACTCGGCCCTATTGCCAGCCCTTCTGCTGGAAACCCCACACCATCTGCTCCAGCTAACTGTTGGGGAGGGATGACGAACCCTCCTCTCCCTTCTCCCCCTGTATCCTGATCTGCTGCTGGGAAGTGACCACCTCCCTCTCACCCTGAGCCTCCGGAACCGACGCAGGTGTAGGGTAGAGATCTTGGACCCTCTGTCCAGTTGCCAGCGCTTCAGCTGGGGAAGTTCCTTGTAACTTCACAGATACTTCTGTTGGTGCTGGGAAGAGCACAGTGAAGTTTGGCCCTAATAACAGCTCTTCTTCTGCTGGAGGCTCACCAGGTTGTTCTTCCTCAGCAGAAAAGTCTATCAAATCCCCTGTCTCTGCAACTGGTGTCTGGGGATAAAGGTTCACCATCTCCTCTCCGTGGAACCCAGAAGATGCTATCAGTGCTGGGCAGAGGTTAGCAGAGCTCTGCCCTGTTGTCAGCACTTCAGGTTTGGGGATGGCAATCTTCAGATTTTCCACTGCCGATTCTCTGGCATTCTGCTGGACAGACACATTCCTCCATCCAAGATCATCCAATGCAGAAACAGGTTCATCAAGGTCAGTCAGCACTTGCTGCATCCGCCATAAGACCTCCGCCTCCATAGCTGCGGGTGCAGGTTGGCAAAGCACACCGTTACTCTGCCACATTGTCAACTCTTCAGCCAAGATTTCAGAGTTAACTGGTATTTCCTGATAGTCCCAGGCAAAGGGAGCACCACCCTGCTGCTGAGCAGAGTCTAACAGCTGTCTGTAGGCGATCTCCAGCTCCCATTCCTGAATGGCCAGAAACTCCAGATCTTCCTGTGCCCAGTGCACTTCTGAGACATTCAGTCTTCACTCTCTGTGCTCCATTATTTCCTCCAAACGCCACTCCCGATTACTCCCAAAGTCAGGGTCCCTGGACAGCCTCCAGTACAACAATCCCAGGCCATCGTAGTCAAAGCCTTCCGTGGGGCTGTCATCCGCTGTCCATGGGCACACATGGGCTACATACCACTGGAGGGCTCTGTAGCTCTCGTCCAACCTCATTTCTGCCCGAATCAGCCTGCTTAACTCAGCTGTCCACTCCTGGTTTGGCTGTTCCCCCAATAACAGCATACTGCGACCAGTACCTTACATGGATGGAGGGGAGAACTTTTCCCTGGTTTTGCTGCTCACGGGCTAGCACTTCCTTCCAGAGTTCGCGGCAGATAGAATCAAACCATCCTAGCAGGACCTGCTCTAATACTGGTCCTCTGTGCTGTATCTGCTTCTCTCGCAACCTCCTTCTGAATTCCTCATCCATGGTGGCTGGTATCTCTCCTCTCCTGCTATCTGGACCTTGGATCCAGGTGGTGGTTTGGATGTGTTCACGTCAAGGAAGCACGATCCCACCATTCCCTCCATGGCTCTCAAGTAAGTCTTTCAGTGTGGCTCTCCTGCAGGCTGGTTTGGAGTGTCCCAGTAACTGGAGAGCAAATCCCACGGCTGCCAACCAATGTAACCAGCCCCTTGCTCGCTCAGTTCCACTCTCCCGACACTCCTCTGCAGCTATAGAATCAGATTGCAGATCGCAACATCTGATTGCTCGGTCATCCAATGCTCCGGGATTAGAACTTCAGCTATGTGCCGTTCTAACCCAGTTGTGATAGCTCAGAACAAACACCAGGCAGGCTGTATGTAAGTTCAAACAGGAATCTCTTTTATTGCAATATACAGGCTCTTTTATACACTAAAAGTGGAGGTGCATACCTCCGACTCATATTACTCTAACAATACAGCTGTAACCTAATTAACCTAATTAACATGAGCTAATTAACTAATCCCTTTAGACAGCCTAGATGACTCAGACATGACCTTTAGGCCAGACTGGCCGTCTTGTAGTTCAGAAAATCCAATCAACATTATCACAATAGCAGAGTTAATTAAACACAAACAACAATGGGATCTAATGACTCTTAGATCCCATACTAGAGACTTATTTACAATACACATTTTAGCAGACAACAGACAGGTAGCTGGAATTGATGACATTAGCATTTAACAGTAGGAGTCCCAACGGTTTGAATCAGTCACTATTCCAATATGGCAAATCCAGGGTCCCCAGAGTCTGTGTGTCCTGGGGGACCAGGACCCGAATCCACAGTAACACCACCTCAAGGGTCCCCAGGCATACAGCTCACAAAGAGCACCGTTCCCCCAAATGCCAGGGCCCACGATCGATCGGCAAGAGGCTAGCATACAGTCCCCTCCAAAAGTCTCTCTCCCGGCTAGGTCTGTCACAGCTTATAAAAATGTAAAAAAAAAAGTAATGTGTCGACATGTACTTCCTTTTATGGTGTATTCAATTTCCAGAGTGGCCCCTTAGTAGTACTAAGGGGGCACTTTGGAGGATGAAAGGGGGCACTCTGAGGGATCTAAGAGGGCATTCTGGTGGTACTAACTTAGTGCCTCCAGAGCGCCCCCTTAGAGCCTTCAGAGTGCCCCCTTACATTCTCCTCGAGACTGCCCCCTTACATCCTCCAGAGGGCCCCCTTAGTACCTTCAAAGAGCCCCCTTACATTCTCCAGAGGGCCCCCTTAGTGCCTCCAGAGTACCCCCTTAGTATTACTGTACTAAGTGGGCACTTTGGAGGATGTGCTTGCCATCACGCATCCTATCTTTGCACGGGGGGCGTGGCCTCGCAGTGCTTGCCATCACGCATCCTATCTTTGCACGGGCGTTCAGCCTTTGTTTTATGCCGGCTTTTTTAATTTTTGCTTTTTAAACATTGTAATTTGTACAAGACCTTTGGTCAATTAAGGTAATAAACTCCTATGATTATTATTACTACACTATCGGAGTTTTCCTTCCCTCCTTGTTTTTCCTACCCATGGACCATCTGTGTAAGGAGTCTCCCCCCTGATGCTGAAACGGAGATAACTACTGGAAGCGGGTGACGCTTGTGAGCAGGACCAGGACATCTTCTCCCACTTGTCCCTGCAGAGGGCTATATCTGCAAGCTCGTACGACCTCGCTACACAGGAGGTCCAACAAGTTTGGTAAGAGTACAGCCATTACTACTCTCCTGCAACTATTGGTGGCTTGGAAGTGTTCTTATACCTCTTACCTCTCCCACCTTGATGTGACACATTAAAGGAACGGTTCATCTTCTTCACCCACGTTTTTCTCTTGTAATCCCGTTTCTCACTAACTGAATGTGGCGCTTTTTAAGCGTTTTTTGGTTTCAATCACATTTTTTGAACTTTTTACTTTCTTGTTTTTTATATAATTTCTTTCACGGAGATGTGTTATATTTTGTAATTTGTCATTTTGCAGCACTGTGGTTTGTTTTAAGGTATATACTACAGCTTCGGGTGGCCTTTCAAGAAGCCTTGTTTGTTGCAGATTTATTTTTAATTTTATTTATGCCAGCGCACATTTTAAGTTTATTTACTCTGGAGGATGTAAAGGGACACTCTGTAGGTACTAATAAGACACTCTGGAGGTACTAAGGGGGCACTCTGGATGATGTAAAGGGTCACTCTGGAATCACTAAGATTGTACCTCCAGAGTTCCCCTTGCAGAGAGCCCTGATGAAGGATGGCTGCCATTGATCCATGCCATGCGCACCAGCCTGTTCCCGCCATGTCAGTGTTAGGGGGAGCGAAGCACACTGCCCACCTCACGGCCACCCTATTTCCATTCTGCTTGCCCTCTCTCTGCAACACACCCCCGACATTCACCCACTTCAGCTTGTGGTGTATGTTCCCATGCTAACTGTGGAGTACTGCAGCTCCTGTCGGCATCACTTCTTGCAGCAGGTGTCTTCCATCTTTGCGGTGAAGGGCAGGAGGAGGGGGAGGAGGAGTCTGGTCTACAGTACACATGACACATCAGCCTGAACACCAGGACCGGAGTCCTGACACTGCATCTTCCTCCACTCATGTCAGCCCAACAGCCTTGCTATTTTCCTAGCCAGGGATCAGTGCTTCTGTCCCTTGCTGCTCGAGCAGTAGCAGCAGTCAGGTAGTTCAGAGCGGACAGCGGGCCATATTGGGCCCCCCCCAAAGTGTCAGAATGCCAGGGCCTGGTCGGAAGTGTGACCTTTGTATCCCTAGTAGTTCCGCCACTGCTATCCATTCTTGACATTGATGCTCAGTAAATGGCCCATATCTCTCAGAGAGTGATGAGGAGAGTCCTCAGCCCTTTTGCTTTCAAAATATTTTATTAGATTTGATTGTAGCCGTATTAGTGCAATTGTGACAGAGAAAATTGAGTACTGTCCGTGATAGTTTTTTTATTTGCACTAACATACAATTTTTCAGGACAAGCTTTTGGGGTATGTCCCCTTCTTCAAGGTCCAAGCAGTACTGATTCACAAATTTTTAAGTAGCATGTTAAAGAAGAAGAAAAAAAAAAAAAAAACAAACACATACAAATCAATGGTAATAAAGATAGCAGCAGTATTAGTGAGATAAGACAGAGGGAGAGCTATAGAATGCAGGGGGGGATACTAGTCACAGAGGGGTCGTAAAACTTTAGCATAATGTGTAAGGAAACCAATATCTAAATTCAGGCTGTTATTTGTCGTGTCAAAAAGAAGTATCATTCTTAGTTAAAATGTTTTCCTTTCCTGGATAGTTCTGAAATTCCCTTTAAGAACTAAACAACAATTACCACCAAATACACTTCTAGTCACTATGGATGTAGAATCTCTGTACAGTAACATCCCTCACACGGATGGGTTGGCGGCATGTCACAGATTCTTATCATCCTCACCAAACCACAAATACACGGCTGAGGATGTGACACAGCTCATTGAATTCATTCTTACACACAACTACTTCACTTTCAATAATGACATCTATCGCCAGTGTATGGGTACTGCTATGGGAAGCAAAATGGCACCCCAATATGCAAACTTATTTATGGCTGACCTGGAGGACAAATTCCTGAACAGCATACAACAAAAGCCATACAGATATTATCGCTATATTGATGATATATTTATGATATGGACTGAAGGTGAAGAAAATCTAAACCAATTCTTCTCATTGATCAACACTTTTCACCCATCTATCAAACTAAAAATGGACTATTCGAAAACACATGTCAACTTCCTGGACACTACAGTATACATCAGGGATGACAAGCTTCACACGTCGATATACAGAAAACCTACTGACCGATGCAGCTATCTTCATAGTTCCAGTTTTCACCCCCAACACACTAAACGGGCCATCATACACAGCCAGGCCATCAGATACCACCGAATTTGTTCAGACCCAGAAGACAGAGATAAACATCTCAGAACACTGGCCGACTCCTTCCATAAGAAAGGTTACAAAGACAAAACCATCAACAACAGCATAAACACAGCCTTGAAAACCCGAAGAGAAAATATCATCCAATACACAGAGAAAAAAAAAATAACCGAGTACCTCTAGTCACCACATACAACCCAGCACTTGAAGGGATCAAAAAGATAATCAAAGATTTACAACCCATTATAACAGAGGATGAAACTCTGAAATGAATATTCCAACAACCCCCATTATTGGCTTTCAGACAACCACCCAACCTCAGACACAAACTAATCAGCAGGAAACTTCACTCTGATTATGAAGTCACAAATAATGGAAGCAAACCCTGCAATAAAAAACGCTGCAAACTTTGCAACCAGATCAATCTATCCAAAAGTGTTACACACACAAATAGGACCTTCAATATCATGGGATCTTACAGCTGTACCTCCAGTAATGTTGTGTACCTCATCCAATGCAAAAGGTGCAGCAAAGGATCTTATGTTGGTGAAACAGGACAGAAGTTGCAAGCGAGGATGAATTTGCACAGACATACCATCAAAGAACATAAAGAAGACAGTTTATGCACACCTGTGGGACATCATTTCTCACAACTGGACCACACTATAGAAGACCTCAATGTTTTAGTTCTTAAAGGGAATTTCAGAACTACCCAGGGAAGGAAAACGTTTGAACTAAGAATGATACTTCTTTTTGACATGAAAAATAACGGCCTGAATTTAGATATTGGTTTCCTTACACATTATGCTAAAGTTTTACGACCCCTCTGTGACTAGTATCCCCCCCTGCATTCTATAGCTCTCCCTCTGTCTTATCTCACTAACTCTGCTGCTATCTTTATTACCATTGATTTGTATGTGTTTTTTTTTTTCTTCTTCTTTAACATGCTGCTTAAAAATTTGTGAATCAGTACTGCTTGGACCTTGAAGAAGGGGACATACCCCGAAAGCTTGTCCTGAAAAATTGTATGTTAGTGCAAATAAAAAAAGTATCACGGACAGTACTCAATTTTCTCTGTCAAAATATTTTAATGAATTTCCAAAAATATAAAACAATATAAAACAAAACAATACAATACAGTACCCTTTGAGGGGGTGCAATATATGCCAGAGACATAGAACATGTATCAGGCAAGCGTCTAACAGATGGAAAGGTACCTTAGAAGCCAATATAATTCCTCCAACTGTATATTATCTGCCCGGCCTGAGGACAAAAATGGGAGGGGGCAAGGAGAGGTTCCGCCAGCACCCCAAAAGGGATCATGCTGTGCCCAGCCGAATCTCTACGAACCCCCAGTTTCAAATATCACCAGTCAGGCCTGGAATCTAGCATAAACATTAGGGTTGCTATGTCCTGATTCGCTAGCCCCAAAGGGTTCGTCCTCCCAGTGTAGGACATGATGCTTTGATGTCGGAGGGTCTCTCGGTGTACCTAAGAAGGTTAAGAGGAGGGGGGTGGGAAGAGGGGGGAGGTGAGGAAAGAAGAGGGGGTGGAAGAGAGAGGGAAAGAATAAATAGCCTATCAACGGGAGAGGACCACGCGTCCCCCGGTGAACCAAAGAACTTTACGGTTGAACTCCTGTTATAAGGGAAATGCCCATATAACGGGCCCATGGTTCCCAGGTAGCTTCAAATTGCACTTTGGTGTTGTGGAGAATGCTCGAGGGTTTCTCTTGGGCCATGATCCAGAATATTTTACATGTAGCAGCCTTGAAGGAAACCTTGGGTTGTTTCCAAGCTTTGGCAATGGTCAGCTTGGCACCAAGGAGAATGAAGTGAATTAATTTGCGCGTCTGTTTCTGTGTTTTGGGTAAATTTGCATTAAGAAGGCTATGGCTGGGGTTTTCGGGATCTGAACTTTCGTAACTTTTCGGATCAGGGAGAAGATCTTGCTTCAAAAGGGCCTTAATCTCGGGCATTCCCACCATATGTGAGCTATGGAGCCTGAGAGTTGACACCCTCGTGAAGCACCAGGGGTCTGCTGAAGGGAACATTTTGGCCAGTCTGTCTGGGGTAAGGTACCATCTAGTAATGACCTTGAGGCTGGATTCAAATAGGGAGACATTCTTAATGCCCTTGAATGATCTATTAAAGGAGACCCTCCATCTCTCTATGTCCCAGTAGAGGGATAAGTTGCTCTCCCAAGCGATCATGTACGGGGTCTTTGTGGATTGGTGGGCCAGTGACTGATAAATGATGGAGATTCCGCCCCTCTGTTCTGTGGACTGCCCACACCATAATTCGTACGGTGTGAATCTGGGAGGCGAGGGTTTCCCCACCCAGATTTGGTGAAGGAAGTGGCTTATTTGGTAGAATCTATAACGTTCTGAATTTGGGATCTGTAATTGATTCACACAAAATTCCAGGGAAATAGGGCCATTAGAAGTGAAGAAGTGTCCGATTCAGGGCTTTTTTTCTCAAACAATAGGTGCTGGAACTTAACCACGGCCCCACAAAAAACCCCTCCCCCTACACACACCCTCCAAATCACATCAAATAGTGGGTGTGTTCAGTCAAATTTCACGAAAACAGTAGGAGGGTCTTAAAGAGGCATTAAATACCAGGATTGCATTACATACAGAGTGCAGAGCTGTCACTTGTAAACACAGAAACCAGACTTCTGTGTTTAGAAGTGATTGTGGTGACCAGGCACCAAAGGGTCTGAGCCAGAGGTGGTGGAACCACCAAGTTCCCCCTGAAAAAAAGCCCTGGTCTGATTCATTACAACCCTTTGTCCAACCACCATTTAAAGGCTTTGATGTCTGGGCCCGGAGTAAAGTCAGAGTTATTGAAGATGTGAGCTAGGGGGCGGCTGCTATCCTCAGCCCTTTTTAAACTCAGACTTTAGTGACTTGGGCATTCCCAGAGCTTCCTTTGTTTGCTCCCACTGGATGAACAGAGTGGTGGTGAACAAAGAAAAAACAAGTATCTTGGTTGGGAATGGGGCATTAATGTGAACCTGTTTACTTTGCCTGGTTATGCAAAGCACAGGCTCACTTTAAGGAAATATGGCAAGGTAATATCACCTATCAAGCATATGAAATTTGTCAGCATGTGTGGTAACCAAAAATGACAAATCTTTACAAAAATAATAATTGAGAATTCACCTTTGATATAACAATGCACAAAGCTTTATCATATAAGCCTCCTTCTGCAGATTTTATATTATGGTTATTCCTCATACATCAATTCTAAAGTCTAATGCCCCGCACACACGGTCGGATTTTCCGACGGAAAATGTGTGATAGAACCTTGTTGTCGGAAATTCCGACCGTGTGTAGGCTCCATCAAACATTTTCCATCGGATTTTCCGACACATAAAGTTTGAGAGCAGGATATAAAATTTTCCAACAACAAAATCCGTTGTTGGAAATTCCGATTGTGTGTACACAAATCCGACGGACAAAGTGCCACGCATGCTCAGAATAAATAAAGAGATGAAAGCTATTGGCCACTGCCCCATTTATAGTCCCGACGTATGTGTTTTACGTCACTGCGTTTAGAACGATCGGATTTTCCGACAACTTTGTGTGACCAAGTGTATGCAAGACAAGTTTGAGCCAACAAAAATCCTAGGATTTTGTTGTCGGAATGTCCGAACAAAGTCCGACCGTGTGTACAGGGCATAAGAGGACTCAGCTGTATAGAAGATGCAGTGATTGGTTTGCTGAGGGGGGGGGGTAACCCACTCACACCAATGCTACGGGAGGGATGTCTTTCTAACATTAATGCTAAGGGATTGTAAACTAACAATTCCACTAACACTAATTCTTATGTCCGCTGACCTCTGACATCAGAGCATTCTTCCTCCCCAAATTACCAGCAAAACAAATGACAGCGAATCATTTAAATTTCCTTTAATGGGAAACCTAAAGAAGAAAAATCTATGAATAAATGCCTGCACAAAAAAATCACAGATTTACCATAATAAATTAACCAAAAATACTAAAACTAAAGCCATAGCACACAGGTTCACCATAAGGCACTGTAGATTTGTGCCTATAGGCAGCAAAGACAAGCAGAAGGATCTTTCCTGTATAGAATGAGCCCACACTTTTTTACAGCATCAGCAGCAATGCACTTATCCAATTTAGGGTGATTTACACATTGTCAGTGAATGTGTTACACAGTTTCAGGAGGGCAATAAGAATTTATTTTAACAAAAAAAAAAATGAATTTTTAATAAACTAAAAGAATCATATTTACATTATCGGAAGCATGAGTGATTAAATATAGGGTTGAGAGAATGCTTAATGATTTTCATTTTCATGATGGCAAGCGCTATATTTCTTCTGGCAGGTATAGTGTTTGTAATAACAGACACAAATAATTTGTTTCTACAATGGCATTTTGAGTAAGTTGTTGTATTTCTTTTAAACATATGTGTTTGTTAGGTTTATATATAGATATCATGTATAAGGTATTAAGAATTCTGTTGTTGCCCTCGGATGGTGGTTGGCTTGTTTCCTTGCCTTTACTGCATTTGTATGGAGTGCTTAGATATAGTCAAGCTGCAGCTACACACACAAAATGGACTTACACTCCCCAATACAAAAGGTTTGTCTTTTTTAGACTCCTATCTTTTTTTTAATATCTGGTGTTACCTATCTCACCTAGGCTTTGATGTGCCCTGCTTCCCCACCCTCCTGGGATATCCCATCACTATCCCAAGATTCCTTCATTCACACAAAACCCTGCTGCCTACTGTATTTCGACAGTAAAATACCTGAACAGGTATTGAATGCAGATGGTGATTGACTGTCACCTTTCCAGCCAATTCCTTCAACAGAATTAAAATGAACAATTAACTTTTGTTATCAGATGGTGCCAACAGGGCACCCCCGACTTGAATTTCAAGCCGCGTATGCCTGTCTTAACTCATGCTTAACTTATGCTTTCTACTTGTGATGTCTACTATAGTTTAACTAGTGTCATTCATCTGTAGATTATACTGCTGATGTCTGACTATAATCGGAAAAACTACTGAATAGAAGTGGTAAATTATGAGGACCATGTGTTTTGTTTCAAATGCAAATATTTGCAATGACATGATTCTTAGGCTTAGTCTGTGCAAACATTAAGACCATGCGTAGAATTCACAGGCAGCTTTCTCCAACATAATATCTACATAGTTTTTTTTCAGATCTGCATAAAAGATATGCTGCCTTCACCCATTTATGTCTGTAGGTGGCTGTACCCGTCTCTAGGACTTTTGGCACACCAGAAATATGCAGTATCTTTACAGACTCTGCACGAGCAAATGCACCCATGTGCATGTAGCCATAATGCACCCATGTGCATGTAGCCATAAGGCACCTGAAAAACCATTGCATGTGAAATGTCATGGCACCTCTTTGGATTCTCCTCCCAGCATCTCATAAGTAAGGGTTCAAAGAAAAAAAACGATATATAGGACATTTCAAGAGTTTTATGGTATTGGGGCTATGCATAGGGAGAGGGATCTATTGTCGAAAAGGTAGCTTGATCCTGAAGTTCAAATTTAATCAAATCCAGTAAATAGATTGAATGACTATAATGTCAAATTCTTTTTTTCCCCAAGATCATAAACCAGGTCTGAAACTCTGCTCTGAGTAAAAGATTAATTTAAAGGGGAGAGAGAAAAAGACTTCACTATATTTCAAATAATACAAAAGCTTTAAGTCTTCTACATTACAGTGTTTCTAAACCCAAGAATAAAAATGTAATACATGATAGCTTACTAGTGCTAAGATATGGTGGCTACATTAGATTTCATTTTGTTTTTTTAATTTTTTTTTCTATTATTTTCAACTGACAACCCTTGCAATCCTTGCCAGTAACATACAGTATTCCTGTCTTGAGTGACAATGCTCAGTCAGTGCATTCCATCTATGGAGAAGCAGTGTTGTCTCCCCAGGACAGGACTACATGCTGTCCCCTCCATGCTTCTCTATGACGTACAGAGGAAGTGTCTTGTTGTCCACAGAGAAAACTGGGAACAATGCTAATTTCTAACTGTCAACAGAGACAGAGAACACAGAAAGTTATAAGCTCGTAAGATTTCTAGCAGGATCAGCTTATCCTAAAAAGCATAATAAGCAGGGTTCTTGCTATTCAAAGGTGTATTTAATAAGGCAAATAGTAGCAATTAAGAGAAGTTCACTTGAAGTGGATCTGTGAAGGTGAAGGTCCACTTTCCTTCCATTGCACCTCAGTTCATTGCAGAAGTATATTCTGACAGGATTTTAAATGTACATGAGGCATCAGTGAGAAACACGCCTCCTAGATGTGCCAGAAGTCAGTACCAAAGTTATCATTTTTAAATTTTATTTTATTTTTTTTATAACATTTTTTATTTTTTTATGTTTTTTTGCAGCTACTTTTGTGTGGGCAACATAGGGATGGCATGAAAGCAGACCTTCCATTCGTATAGAAGGTTACCGTACTTTAAACAAGTGGAAAATCATTACCATGTTTTAGTAAGCGGCTGCAGTTATAATGCATAGTAAGATATTAACTACCATACATCACTGGATGCAAAAGACACATTGTCAGTAATATTTTCTGCTGGTGAGTTGTATTGTGAAGCAGGGTTCTTGTTGCTCAGGGCACTTTTTTATATGTCCTTTAATAAAAGATGATAGGAATTCCTCAAGAGCTTTAATGAAGGGATTTACAGAGAAAAAGCCAAACACAGTAGTTGGAATTTATCACACTGGAAAAGAGAAAAATCCCACAGGCTTCAAGGCAATTACTTCTGCCTTGTGTTTGCAACTGAAGATATATGTTCATGTACACCTGTGGTTAAATTAATCCACTGGTATGTATGTGTAAATTCAAGGTTATCTTTCCATCCTTCTCAGACATCAGTGTTTAATCAAAAGATAACCATGACTGGTGCTTATAAAACTATAGAGCCTTTTTCTGAATTGTATTCAGAAAAAAAGGTGTACTAGATATCTCTTGTTAGATTAAAACACTGAAGTACAAACAGGTCTGTTGATATAAATGTACGTAGCTGGGAAATTCCAATTTATTCAGAGCCTGATAAAGGGTTGCCACCTTTTGGTTTATTGATAACTGAACATAATGGGAGGGTAGGCAATGGAAAGTGAGTGAGGCTTAATAGGTGTGTTAAAGCGGAACTAGAACAAAATGTACATGCAGACAGGTTCTTTATTTCTAAGGCAACATGCTATTTCTGCCAACATTCTTCTTTAGATTGCACATTAAGCTGTGCATGTGCAGCTCACTTTTAATTTCTGGCACAGTGTCAGGGCTGGGCTCAGCCCTTTCTTCTCTGTGCTGGCTGCTCAGCTGTTGACTCTCGTAGGTTCCGTGGGCGCATACAGTACCTGGTGCATTGGAAGGGGTACAGTCCGGAGGAAAGCTCTTGGGTCTCATCCTTGGACGTACATGCCCCTGTCCTCCTCCGTGATTTCCATAGACATGTTCCCCTCAAGCCTGGTGGTCCTCTGAGGAGGAGGGGTCGTTGAGGAGGAGGTACTGTCAGGGCTGGGCTCAGCCCTTCCTTCTCTGTGCTGGACGCTCAGCTTTCGGCTAATTGCCAGCTCCCATCTCTCTCCACAGTTACCCAGCTGTTGTTGATTCTGCTCGTCAGTCCTGCCTACTTAAAGCCATCCAGGTCACTTGATCTCTGCCTTCGCCTTTGTCAACATCACAGAGACTTTCTCCTGCGTTCCTGTTGAAGACTTGCTCAGCTGACGTTCCTTCTGGCTCCTGATCCTGCTTGCTGTACTACTACGTTTATCTCTGGCTCTCTGACATTTGCTTGGCTGACTACCCGATCCGGTTACTGAACTCTGGCTTGTTTTGACTACACTTACTCTGTTTACTTTATTATTATTATTATTATTAAACAAGTGTGATTTAACTATACTTCTGTCTCGGTCTGATTCATGGTTCCTGATAGTAGGCGAAGGCCATGAATTCAGAAGATACAGTCAATCCACTTGTTGGTAATATTTTTTCCAGATTGGATGAGCAAGATCACCACATGGATCAGTTTGCCATAGCGTTACAAACGCTCCTGAGTCACATGGCTAACCTGGAAACTCCCACTGTGGCTACTCCGGTACAACCTGAGTTGTAGGCCACCCCTGCTGCTGTGCCAGTCTCTGTGCAGTCACCCGCCTCGAGTATTACCTCTATAAGAGGTATGTCTGGTTCCGCTCCGCTTCCCCAATGATTTGGGGGCGATCCAGTTCACTGCAGAGGGTTTCTCAAACAGATAGATATTTACTTTGAGATGCTGCCCCAGGCGTTTCCCACGGACAGAAGCAAAGTAGGTTTTGTGATATCTTTGCTTTCTGAGAGAGCCTTGGCCTGGGCAAACCCTCTATGGGAGACGAAAAAACCTGTTGTCTTCAGTTACCCTGAGTTTGTGGCCTCCTTTAAAAGGGTATTTGATGTTCCCGCACACTCAGCTTCTGCTGCCAAGTGCCTCATGTCCATAAAACAGAGTACGAGAACTGTTGCCGTCTACGCCGTTAAATTAAACAACCTCTGGCAGCAGAGGTTGCTTGGAACAATGACGCCCTCATGGCTGCTTCTTCTCGTGGTCTCTCGGATTCCATCAAGGATGAGATAGCAGCCCGAGATATACCCACTGAGCTGGAGAGGTTGATCACGTTTGCCATCCTCATTGACTTCAGACTCAGAGAAAGACTCTCTTTTAAGGAACGCTTGCGGAAGCCTCCTGTACGTTTGCCTCCGAGCTTTTCAGTCCCACCCGTGTCTCCCTTGCCTCCCATGCCTCCTGGTTGGTCAGTGAGGATGAACCCATGCTCTTGGGCTTCACGCATTTCTCTGCGGATGAGAGCCTTTAGGAGGAGGGACAGATTGTGCCTTTATTGTGGCAAGGCAGGTCACTTTTTGAAGTCTTGTCCTACCCATCCAGGGAACACCCGAACCTTGAGGTCCTGTCATGGACAGACCTTAGGTGGCGTTGTTTCGTCCCCAGTTATCTAGAAGGATAAGCCCCTGGTTTCGGTCACCCTTTCTTGGGCTGAGTCGTCCATCGAGATACAGGCTCTAATCGATTCTGGGGCTGCAGGCCTGTTCATTGATGCTGCCTTTGTAGCAGCACTTGATTCCGCTGCAGCTGCATGATGGGAGACCTCTACAGCCTGCCCATGTGAGCTGGTTTCCTCTTTGTGAAGAAGAAGAGCGGTGAACTGAGACCTTGTATTGATCATTAGGGTCTCAATCGTTTCACGATTACGAATGCCTACCCGAATCCGTTTATTACAGAGTTATTTAACCGCCTCAAGGGAGCAACGGTTTTCACAAAGCTAGATTTGAGAGGGGCTGTCATGAACCGGTGTGACCAGATTGTGTGGACTGCAAAGAGGAAACCAAAACGCATGTAAAGTGAAATAAGAATGTTTATTAAAGATAAGTGATATAAATAAACAAACACCCCAAATATAAATAGTGCTCAACCAACCGACAGAAACCCACAAACAACAGATAATATATACAGCAAGGGGCAATACCGGAATCATAGATGTCAGCCAGGCCAGGGTCATACACAGCAGGTCAGCAGGAACAAGGGATATACCAGAAACATAAACGTAGCCAAGCCAAGGTCATACACAGGAGATCAGCAACTGAACAAGGGCAGGTTGGGAAAGGGAGATAAAGGATGGGATAGGATACAGGCTCAGGAACAGGTTCAGGGTCCGATACAGGTTTACAGGATAGCAGGATAACAGGTCAGGGCGCAAGGAAGAAAGATACCAAGGCAAGCCTATGAGGGCTTGCCGGGTATTTATAAGGCTGTGGTAATTGACCTCATGTCACAGCTGATTGCAGAGTGTGCTGTTTGCTCCACACTGCCGGAGTGCACCCGCTGGTGGACACCGGTACTACGGCCCAAGGATGCAACAGTGCCACCAGCAGGAGAGACCTCTTACTGCAGGTCCCAGGTGTTGGAAGACACCCGCTGGTGGACACTGGTACTGCGATCCAAGAGGCCGATAGCGCCACCAACGGGTAAACCCTCTCATGACAGTACCCACCCCTAAAGGAGCGGCCTCCGGACGCTCTAACAAGGTGCAATTGTCCAAAGTTCATGGCCTCCAACCGAACAGATGAGGGCACATCAGGCTGGGCATCGGGTACATCAAACTTGACAGTGGGTACGTCTGAGAAGACAGCAGGCACATCCGAGCAGGCAGCGGGCACATCCGAGCAGGCAGCGGGCACATCCGAGATGACAGCGGGCACATCCGAGATGACAGCGGGCAGGAACATACCAAGCTGGGCAGCGGGCACTTCGAGCTGGGCAGCAGGCGTATCAGGCTGGGCAGCAGGCACGGGCACTTCGAGCTTGGCAGCAGGCACTTCGAGCTGGGCAGCAGGCACATCAGGCTGGGCAGCGGGCATGGGCACTTTGAGCTGGGCAGCAGGCACATCAGTTTAGGCATCAGGCATGGGCACTTCGAGCTGGGCAGAAGGCACATCAGGCTGGGCAGCGGGCATGGGCACTTCGAGCTTGGCAATAGGCACATCAGGCTGGGCAGCGGGCATGGGCACTTCGAGCTGGGCAGCAGGCACATCAGGCTGGGCAGCAGGCATGGGCACTTCGAGCTGGGCAGCAGGCACATCAGGCTGGGCAGCAGGCATGGGCACTTCGAGCTGGGCAGCAGGCACATCAGGCTGGGCAGCAGGCATGGGCACTTCGAGCTGGGCATCAGGCGCATCAGGCTGGGCAGCGGGCACGGGCACTTCCAGCTTGGCAGCAGGCACTTCGAGCTGGGCAGCAGGCACATCAGGCTGGGCAGTGGGCATGGGCACTTCGAGCTGGGCAGCAGGCACATCAAGCTGGGCAGCGGGCATGGGCACTTCGAGCTGGGCAGCAGGCACGTCAGTCTGGGAAGCTGGCGCATCAGTCTGGGAAGCTGGCACATCAGTCTGGGAAGCTGGCACTGAGAGATCAGGCTGGAAGGCAGGCACAGGGACAATAGACTGGGAAGCTGGCACATAGGACTGGGAAGCTGGCACATCAGACTGGGAAGCTGGCACATCAGACTGGGAGGCAATCTTCAAGACATCAGACTGGAAGGCAAGCTGCAAGACATCAGGCTGGGAAGCTGGCACATCAAACTGGGAAGCTGGCACATCAGACTGGGAAGCTGGCACATCAGACTGGGAAGCTGGCACATCAGGCTGGGAAGCAATCTTCAAGACATCAGGCTGGAAGGCAAGCTGCAAGACATCAGGCTGGGAAGCTGGCACATCAGACTGGGAAGCTGACACATCAGACTGGGAAGCTGGCACATCAGACTGGGAAGCTGGCACATCCGTCTGGGAAGTTGGCACATCCGTCTGGGAAGCTGGCACATCCGTCTGGGAAGCTGGCACATCAGACTGAAAGGCAGGCACATCAGGCTGGTAGGCAGGCATCGAGACATCAGGCTGGGAAGCTGGCACATCAGACTGGGAAGCTGGCACATCAGACAGGGAAGCTGGCACATCAGACAGGGAAGCTGGCACATCAGACTGGGAAGCTGGCACATCAGACTGGGAGGCAATCTTCGAGACATCAGGCTGGAAGGCAAGCTGCAAGACATCAGGCTGGGAAGCTGGCACAGCAAACTGGGAAGCTGGCACATCAAACTGGGAAGCTGGCACATCAGACTGGTAGGTAGGCATCAAGACATCAGGCTGGAAGGCAAGCTTCAAGACATCAGGCTGGGAGGCTGGCACATCAAACTGGGAAGCTGGCACGTCAGACTGGGAAGCTGGCACGTCAGACTGGGAAGCTGGAACATCAGACTGGGAAGCTGGAACATCAGACTGGGAAGCTGGAACATCAGGCTGGGAAGCTGGAACATCAGGATGGGAAGCTGGAACATCAGGCTGGGAAGCTGGAACATCAGGATGGGAAGCTGTAACATCAGACTGGGAAGCTGTAACATCAGACTGGGAAGCTGGAACATCAGACTGGGAAGCTGGCACAGCAAACTGGGAAGCTGGCACAGCAAACTGGGAAGCTGGCACAGCAAACTGGGAAGCTGGCACATCAAACTGGGAAGCTGGCACATCAAACTGGGAAGCTGACACATCAAACTGGGAAGCTGGCACATCAGGCTGGGAAGCTGGAACATCAGACTGGGAAGCTGGAACATCAGGCTGATAGGCAGGCATCAAGACATCAGACTGGGAAGTGGGAGCAGGTTGGGTTACTGGCAGGATTGTGTGAGTGGGGAAGAACTTCCGTTTCTTCTTTGGCTTAACTGCTGGAGATCTGTAGGTGGCTGTAGGACTGTAGACAGGAGGTGAGGCATACTGAAAGGAAGGGCTGGGATATGGCAAGGAAGGGGGGACAGCAGCCAGAGAGAGTTCTTGTGGGGAAGTTGCAGGTATTAGAGAAGAGGCAGGTGGGTTAAAGGCAGGATAGGTGCAGGAAGTAGAAACAGGGCATTGATACTTGGTGGGGAGCAGGGTATATTGGACTGCAGCTGAGGTTGCCAGGGGTGATGGGAGAAAGGACATCTGAGCAGGCAGGTATTTAGTAGCAGGTTTGGTTTGTGGAGAGCTGACAGAAGCTGGGCATAACAGGTCTAACCATGCCTGAAGTACAGGTAGCACAAAAGTGGCCTCACATTCCCCCTGTCTGACCAGCGACTGCACTTCATCTATACAATCCTTCAACAACTGTTTGGGACAAACCGAATAATGCTCAAAAAAGGATGCAGAGTCATCCTCCAACAGCCATACTAAGGACGCAATCTGGTTAATGCTGAAGGGGGGAGAAAAGTCATCATGGCCCTCTGGAATACAAGGCAGAGCCAGCTCTGTACACATTCCAATCAAAGGCTGAACATCCTCAAACCGTATACTGCCCTGATCGACCACAGAGTGAGCTAAACGGATAATCTCCAGCAGCTGATCACTGGACCACCCTTTCAATGTCTGGCGGAGATATTCATAACTCTCTGTTGCCAGCAGAGCATAATAAGCAATTATATCTGAATTCATCCCAGTAATGTGCAACAGAACCAAGATGGTTCCCTTGTGCAGCCACTTCTGGTCAGAGATGGCCTTGGTATACTGTCATGAACCGGTGTGACCAGATTGTGTGGACTGCAAAGAGGAAACCAAAACTCATGTAAAGTGAAATAAGAATGTTTATTAAAGATAAGTGATATAAATAAACAAACACCCCAAATATAAATAGTGCTCAACCAACCGACAGAAACCCACAAACAACAGATAATATATACAGCAAGGGGCAATACCGGAATCACAGATGTCAGCCAGGCCAGGGTCATACACAGCAGGTCAGCAGGAACAAGGGATATACCAGAAACATAAACGTAGCCAAGCCAAGGTCATACACAGGAGATCAGCAACTGAACAAGGGCAGGTTGGGAAAGGGAGATAAAGGATGGGATAGGATACAGGCTCAGGAACAGGTTCAGGGTCCGATACAGGTTTACAGGATAGCAGGATAACAGGTCAGGGCGCAAGGAAGAAAGATACCAAGGCAAGCCTATGAGGGCTTGCCGGGTATTTATAAGGCTGTGGTAATTGACCTCATGTCACAGCTGATCGCAGAGTGTGCTGTTTGCTCCACACTGCCGGAGTGCACCCGCTGGTGGACACCGGTACTACGGCCCAAGGATGCAACAGTGCCACCAGCATGAGAGACCTCTTACTGCAGGTCCCAGGTGTTGGAAGACACCCGCTGGTGGACACTGGTACTGCGATCCAAGAGGCCGATAGCGCCACCAACGGGTAAACCCTCTCATGACAGGGGCATACAATCTCGTGCGGATTAAGGAGGGCGACGAGTGGAAAACTGTGTTTAATACCAGAACAGGCCATTATGAGTACCTTGTAATGCCTTTTGGCCTTTGTAACGCCTCAGCATTTTTCCAGGAATTTATTAACGATGTCCTCCGAGATTTGTTGCAGTTATGTGTGGTGGTTTATCTCGATGATATCCTCATATTTTCCAAGTCCTTGGAGAGCCACCACACAGATGTCTGTTGTGTGCTTCAGAAACTAAGAGAAAACAATCTCTATTGTAAACTGGAGAAGTGCGAGTTCCATCATGAACAGGTTAAATTCCTGGGTCATTTCCACTGCTGGTTTTCCGATGGACCCAGAGAAACTTTTGGCAGTCCTACAGTGGCCCGTGACCCGTGGGTTTACATCCTCTGCAGCGTTTCCTGGGTTTTGCCAACTATTATCTGAAGTTTATTCGTAACTTCTCGTCTCTGGTCAAGCCCCTGACTGATATGACCAGAAAGGACGGTAACCCACAGAGTTGGTCTCCGGAGTCCATTAAGGCCTTTGAGAGTCTCAAGGCTGCCTTTGTTTCTGCTCCTGTGTTGGCACATCCTGATCCTATGTTGCCTTTTATCCTAGAAGTTGATGCTTCTGAGACTGGAGTTGGCGCCCTTCTGTCTCAACGTCCTAACTCTGAGAGCGCTATGCATCTGTGTGGCTACTTTTTCAAGAAATTGTCACCTGCAGAGTGCAATTACGAGATTGGTGACAGAGAGCTGTTGGCGATCATTTTAGCCCTGAAAGAATGGAGACATCTCCTTGAAGGTACCACTGTGCCGGTTCTCATTCTAATGCCGCGTACACACGAGCGGACTTTCTATCCTACTTGGTCCGGCACACTTTCCGACGGACTTTGTCCGCCAGGTGCGCCGGACTTTAAAACGAACGGACTTGCCCACACACGCCGGGATTTTCCGGCGGGCTAAGTCCGCCCGTCTTTCCGACGGACTTTCGCCGGAGTTCCGGCGGACTTTCAGAATGAACGGACTTGCCCACACACGGACAAGTCCGTTCATTTTGAACGTGACTCAGGTGCGACGGGACTAGAAAAGGATGTCAATCTTGCCGCTTTTATCGGCTAGATTGACACCTTGCGAGCCCCGTCGCGGGGCATACCAGGCCCTTAGGTCTGGTATGGATTATAAAGGGGAACCCCGCTACGCCGAAAAAACGGCGTGGGGTCCCCCCTAAAATCCATACCAGACCCCGATCCGAGCACGCAGCCTGGCCGGTCAGGAAAGGGGGTGGGGACGAGCGAGCGCCCCCCCCCCTCCTGAACCGTACCAGGCCGCATGCCCTCAACATGGGGGGTGGGTGCTTTGGGGGAGGGGGGCGCCCTGCGCCCCCCCCCCCCAAAGCACCTTGTCCCCATGTTGATGAGGACAAGGGCCTCTTCCCGACAACCCTGGCCGTTGGTTGTCGGGGTCTGCGGGCGGGGGCTTATCGGAATCTGGGAGCCCCCTTTAATAAGGGGGCCCCCAGATCCCGGCCCCCCACCCTATGTAAATGAGTATGGGGTACATGGTACCCCTACCCATTTACCTAGGAAAAAAGTGTAAGTAATAAAACACACCACACAGATTTTTAAAATATTTTATTAAACAGCTCCGGGGGGGGGGTCTTCTTCCGGCTTCGGGGGTCCCTCCGCTTCATCTTCTCCCGGCGTCCGGTTGGTTCTTCTCCGCTCTCCGGCCTCTTCTCCCGGTGTCGCAGGTCTTCGGCCGGCCCCTCCGCTCTCTTCATGTAGCTCTATTGCGAGCGGAGGTCCGGACTTCTGGGCTTCTTGGCTTCTTGGCTTCTCTTCTCTTCTCTTCCCCCAGATGTTGACACGACGCTCTCTCCGGCTGGACTGGTCTCTGAGGGCTGCGTTGTGACTTATATAGGCGGAGACCCCGCCCCCATATGATGTCACAGTCCCTGGGCATGCTGGGACTGTGACGTTTTAGGGGGCGTGGTCGGGGGGCGTGGTCGACCACGCCCCCTAAAACGTCACAGTCCCAGCATGCCCAGGGACTGTGACATCATATGGGGGCGGGGTCTCCGCCTATATAAGTCACAACGCAGCCCTCAGAAACCAGTCCAGCCGGAGAGAGCGTCGTGTCAACATCTGGGGGAAGAGAAGAGAAGCCAAGCCAAGCCAAGAAGCCAAGAAGCCAAGAAGCCCAGAAGCCCAGAAGCCCAGAAGTCCGGACCTCCGCTCGCAATAGAGCTACATGAAGAGAGCGGAGGGGCCGGCCGAAGACCTGCGACACCGGGAGAAGAGGCCGGAGAGCGGAGAAGAACCAACCGGACGCCGGGAGAAGATGAAGCGGAGGGACCCCCGAAGCCGGAAGAAGACCCCCGAAGCCGGAGGAAGATCCCCCCCCCGGAGCTGTTTAATAAAATATTTTAAAAACCTGTGTAGTGTGTTTTATTACTTACACTTTTTTCCTAGGTAAATGGGTAGGGGTACCATGTACCCCATACTCATTTACATAGGGTGGGGGGCCGGGATCTGGGGGCCCCCTTATTAAAGGGGGCTCCCAGATTCCGATAAGCCCCCGCCCGCAGACCCCGACAACCAACGGCCAGGGTTGTCGGGAAGAGGCCCTTGTCCTCATCAACATGGGGACAAGGTGCTTTGGGGGGGGGGGCGCAGGGCGCCCCCCTCCCCCAAAGCACCCACCCCCCATGTTGAGGGCATGCGGCCTGGTACGGTTCAGGAGGGGGGGGGGCGCTCGCTCGTCCCCACCCCCTTTCCTGACCGGCCAGGCTGCGTGCTCGGATCGGGGTCTGGTATGGATTTTAGGGGGACCCCACGCCGTTTTTTCGGCGTAGCGGGGTTCCCCTTTATAATCCATACCAGACCTAAGGGCCTGGTATGCCCCGCGCTCGCCGCAATAGGAAGATTTGTTTTTCCTATTGCAGCGAGCGCGAGATGCAATACCATCCCCTCGTGTCGTATTTGGTCTGTCGGACCAGCCTACACACGAGCGGGCTTTCCGTCGGACCAGCACACACACGAGCGGACTTTCCGCCCGAAACTGAGTCCGACGGAAAGATTTCAAACATGTTTGAAATCTAGGTCCGGCGGGCTTTTGGGAAGAAGTCCGCCGGAAAAGTCCGCCGCCGCCCACACACGGGCGGATTGTCCGGCACACTCTGGTCCGCCGGACCAAGTATGCCGGAAAGTCCGACCGTGTGTACGCGGCATAACTGATCATAAGAATCTCACATTCTTGTCTGAGGCTAAGCACCTCTCTCCCAGAAGGGCGCGATGGGCTCTTTTCTTGTCGAGTTTTAATTACATTGTCTCATTCTTACCCGGTACTAAGAATGTAAGGGCTGACGCCTTGTCACAACAATTTTCCTCCACTTCCAAGTTGGAGTCGGTTCCGGTTCCTGTGATTCCTCCTGATCGTATTCTGGCTACGGTTCGCACCAGTCTTACTTCTCCTTTGGGTGACAAAATTCTTGCTGCTCAGGTCCATGCTCCTCCTCAGAAACCTTGTGACCGCTGCTTTGTCCCAGAGAGTCTCCATACTGCTGTGCTCCAGACTTACCATTCTCCCAAGGCAGATGGCCACCCTGGGAAGAATCAACTCATTTGGGCCATTTCCCAACAATTCTGGTGGCCTAGTCTACGGGCTGATGTAACTGCCTTCGTAGCTGCCTGTTCCGTGTGTGCTCAGAGTAAGACTCCACGAAACCTTCCAGTGGGCCTCCTACAACCCATACACAATGGAGAGAGGCCCTGGACCCACCTGTCCATGGATTTCATTGTGAAGTTACCCAACTCCCAAGGCAACACTGTTATCCTTATGGTGGTTGACCGGTTCTCAAAGATGTGTCATTGTATTCCACTTAAGAAGTTGCCCACTTCTAAGGAACTGGCTTCCATTTTTGCTCGGGAGATCTTTCGCTTACATGGGCTACCCGAGGTGATTGTCTCAGACAGGGGTAGTCATTTTGTCTCCCGGTTCTGGCGAGCCTTTTGTGCACAGTTGGGAATTCAGCTTGCTTTCTCCTCTGCGTATTACCTGCAATCTAATGGGGCCGCAGAACGAGCCAACCAGTCCTTGGAGCAATTCCTACGTTGCTATATTTATGACCATCATAACAACTGGTCAGACCTATTACCGTGGGCTGAGTTTGCTTACAACAGTGCCTTGAATTCTGCTTCCCGATTGTCCCCGTTTATGGCAAATTATGGTTTCCAACCTTCCATGTTGCCTGACTCATTTGTTCCGCAGAGTATTCCTGCATTAGAAGAGCATCTCCGTGGTCTTCATTCCACTTGGGTACAAGTTCAGGAGGCTTTGCAACATGCAAACAATAGATACAGACTCCATGCTGACCGCAGACGCCTGCCTGCACCTTCCTACCAGGTTGGGGACAGAGTCTGGCTATCGTCTTGCAACCTCCAACTTCGTGTTCCTTCTTTGAAGTTCGCACCTTGGTTTATTGGGCCTTTCCATGATTAACCTAGTGGCTTACGCCTTGGACCTTCCTCCTAGTATGCGCATCTTAAATGTGTCTCCTTATTGAAACCTTTGGTCTGCAACCGCTTTACCACCTCGATGCCACGTCCTCAACCTATACAGGTTGAGAACCATGAGGAGTATGAAGTACAATCCATTGTTGACTCCCGTAGGTTCCGTGGGCGCATACAGTACCTGGTGCATTGGAAGGGGTATGGTCCGGAGGAAAGCTCTTGGGTCTCATCCTTGGACGTACATGCCCCTGTCCTCCTCCGTGATTTCGATAGACATTTTCCCCCTTAAGCCTGGTGGTCCTCTGAGGGGGAGGGGTCGTTGAGGAGGAGGTACTGTCAGGGCTGGGCTCAGCCCTTCCTTCTCTGTGCTGGCCGCTCAGCTGTCGGCTAATTGCCAGCTCCCATCTCTCTCCACAGTTACCCAGCTGTTGTTGATTCTGCTCGTCAGTCCTGCCTACTTAAAGCCGTCCAGCTCACTTGATCTCTGCCTTTGCCTTTGTCAACATCACAGAGACTTTCTTCTGCATTCCCATTGAAGACTTGCTCGGCTGATGTTCCTTCTGGCTCCTGATCCTGCTTGCTGTACTACTACTTTTATCTCTGGCTCTCTCACATTTGCTTGGCTGACTACCTGATCCGGTTACTGAACTCTGGCTTGTTTTGACTACGCTTACTCTGTTTACTTTATTATTATTATTATTAAACAAGTGTGATTTAACTATACTTCTGTCTCGGTCTGATTCATGGTTCCTGATACACAGTACCTGTGCCAGGATTAGGGATGAGCCGAACACCCCCGGTTTGGTTTGCATCCAGAACATGCGAACAGGCAAAAAATTTGTTAGAACATGCGAACACTGTTAAAGTCTATGAGACACGAACATGAATAATCAAAAGTGCTCATTTTAAAGGCCTATATGCAAGTTATTGTCATAAAAAGTGTTTGAGGACCTGGGTCCTGCCCCAGGGGACATGTATCAATGCAAAAAGAAGTTTTATAAACTGACTTTTTTTTGGGAGCAGTGATTTTAATAATGCTTAACCACTTCCCGCCCGCCCTATAGCGGATTGACGTCCGGGAAGTGGTTGTGTTATCCTGACTGGACGTCATATGACGTCCAGCAGGATAACATGCCGCAGCGCGCCCCCGGGGGCGCGCATCGCGGCGATCGGTGGAGCGGTGTGTCAGTCTGACACACCGCTACACTGATCTTGGTAAAAAGCCTCCGGCGGAGGCTCTATACCACGTGATCAGCCGTGTCCAATCACGGCTGATCACGCTGTCAATAGGAAGAGCCGTTGATCGGCTCTTCCTCACTCGCGTCTGACAGACGCAAGTAGAGGAGAGCTGATCGGCGGCTCTCCTGGCAGGGGGGGGTCTGCGCTGATTGTTTATCAGCGCAGCCCCCCCGCAGATCACCCCACTGGACTACCAGGGATGCCACTAGGACCACCAGGGAAGGGGCAACGTGGATGGCCAGGTATGTACCCCATGGCCATCCACATGTGCCCAATCTGTGCCAATCAGTGCCCACAAATGGGCACTGATTGGCACTATTATGCCAAAGATCTGCCCAGCAATGACCAGATCTGCCCAGCAATGCTATATCAGTGCCACCTGTCATTGCCCATCGGTGCCACCTGTCAGTGCCCATCGGTGCCACCTGTCAGTGCCCATCTGTGCCCATCAGTGCCCACCTATCAGTGCCCATCAGTGCCACACATCAGTGCCACACATAAGTACCCATCAGTGCCACCCATATATGCCAATCAATGCCACCTACGAGTGCCCATCAGTGCCGCCTATGTGTGCCCATCGGTGCCACCTAAGAGTGCCCATCAGTGCCGCATACCAGTGCCACCTATCAGTGCCCATCAGTGCCACCTATCAGTGCCCATCAGTGCCGCCTATCAGTGCCCATCATCAGTGCCCGTTAGTGCCACCTCATCAGTGCCACCTCATTGGTGCCACCTCATCGGTGCCCATCAGTGCCGCCGTATCAGTGCCCATCAGTGCAGCTATATCAGTGCCCATTATTGAAGGAGAAAGCGTACTTATTTACAAAAAAATTTAACAGAAACAAAGAAAAACTTGTTTTTTTTCGAAATTTTCGGTCTTTTTTTATTTGTTGCGCAAAAAATAAAAACCGCAGAGGTGATCAAATACCACCAAAAGAAAGCTCTATTTGTGGGAACAAAATGATAAAAAAATTGTTTGGGTACAGTGTAGCATGGCCGCGCAATTGTCATTCCAATTACAACAGCGCTGAAAGGTGAAAATTGGGCTGGGCGGGAAGGTGTCTAAGTGCCTGGTATTGAAGTGGTTAAAGTGAAACAATAAAAGTGTAATATTCCTTTAAATTTCGTACCTGGGGGGTGTCTATAGTATGCCTGTAAAGGGGCGCATGTTTCCCGTGTTTAGAACAGTCTTACAGAAAAAAAAGATATTTCTAAAGGAAAAAAAGTCATGTAAAACTACCTTCGCTAGCGCCGGCTATAATGAATTGTCGGTCTGGCAATACACATAAAAGTTAATTAATAAAAACGGCATGTAATTTCCCAACCGGGGAACCCCGAACCAAAATTTAAAAAAAAAAATGCTTGGGGGTCCCCTAAATTCCATACCAGGCCCTTCAGGTCTGATATGGATATTAAGGGAAACCCCATACCAAAATTTTTTTTAAAAATGGCGTGAGGGTCCCCCTAAATTCCATACCAGGCCCTTCAGGTTTGGTATGGATATTAAGGTGAAACCCGTGCCAAAATTTTTTAAAAAAATGGCGTAGGGGTCCCCCTCAAAATCCATACCAGACCCTTCAGGTCTGGTATGGATTTTAAGGGGAACCCCGCACCAAAATTTAAAAAAAAATTGGTGTGGGGTCCCCCAAAAATCCATACCAGACCCTTATTCGAGCATGCAACCTGGCAGGCCGCAGGAAAGGAGAGGGGACGAGAGAGCGCCCCCCTCCCAAACCGTACCAGGCCACATGCCCTCAACATTGGGAGACCCCGCCCTCCTCTGACGCACGGGGACTTCCCTCTGGCTTTCCCTGTGTTGTCAGAGGGGGGCGGGGTCACCCAGTTATGTGCTACTGCTATTCTGGACTCTGTTAAAGAGCATTTTTCTAACTTGTCCTACTGTCAATAACTTCACTAGACAGGAAGTGAGGACAAATCTGCACTAGGGGGCCAACAAGAAAATAAAAATCTGACAGGGGTTCTATCCTTCCCTCTATGTTAAAAAAAGGCATTAAAAAACTCCTTATTATGCAGAATTTACAAGTCAAACAAATAACTCAGTGTTTCACAAAGTAGGGTTTGTACATTTACAGCACAGTACAGTTAAAGTGGTTGTAAACCCTTTACAACCACTTATCACTACAAGTAAGCCTATAATAAGGCTTACCTTTAGCTACCGTGTATATTTCCTAAACTTGCACAGTTTAGGAGATATCTCCTGTATCAGCAGGTGCCAACGTCATCGGCACATGTGCACTGAAGCAGCGGCTCGTTCGCGCCGTTTCTTCAGCTGACGTGCCACTACCGGCTGCTCCCACGCGCATGCGTGGGAGTGACGTCATCGCGGCTCCGGCCAATCACAGCACCAGAGCCTGCGATACCCGGAAATAACTCCGGTAGACGCGTCGCCGGACAGAGCAATGTGAATGGACCGATGCGGGGGCTTCGATCTAAGGTGAGTATTTCATAATGAGCTAGTATTGGTTTTTTTTGTTTGTTTTTTAATGGGTTTACAACCACTTTAAAATACAATTTAATACAAGATGGTCAGGAAGGCCCTGTTGTGAGAGCTTACAAATATGTTGTTGTTAAAGAGTTCCCATAGCTTCCTGTCTATTAAATGTTGTCAGCAGGTTAGAAATTGAGGGGAAATCTGTCTTAACGAAGTTCCGGACAGCAGTAAAATCCTAGCTGAACCCACACTACACTTTCCCTGAAAGAAGATGGCTGTACAGTAAATCAAAAATCTCACTAGGGAGAGCTCATTTTTACCATTACAGAGTGGCATGTCAGCTCAAGAAAAGGAGTTGACAATATTATTATATTTCCATTTTTTCTCTAACATCAGCATATTACACAGCACTATATATAGTACATAGATCAATTTGCATAATTACTCATCCCCCTAGGGATCTCACAATCAAATTTTCTACCATACTCATACACACACTTGAGTTATATTTGTGAAGAAGCCAGTTGACCTACCAGTATTTCTCAAAAGGAGGGAACACAACAGGAATAAAACTAATAAAAAAGATGGGATGGGATGGGATTTATATTATTGACTGCTTACATTGTAATGTGCACTCTTTTCTGTCAAATTATTTATTTTACATGGATGTGGTTACTGAATTTACCTGAATACAACAACACTTGTGATGTCTGTATGGTACCCTCATCTACAGTATGCCTTGATATATAAAAAAGGGGGACATTTAGTTATAGTGTAAAGCAATACTATAATAAAATATTTTTAAAAGAAATACGATAATTAAAAAAAAAAAAACATACATATAACAGGCATATATGAAAGCTCTGTTATTTGTAAATTGTAAGCAATTATGTATCCAGAAACCCCAAAGGGTTTATAAACAATTTTAGAGTGTATCATTAGGTCACTATGCTTTCATTGATTTTATATATCTTCTATATTTTGATCTGACTACTTCAGAAGCATGCAAGTTCATCGTTTATAATTAACTGGAATTCTGAAGATCATATTGTTTGCATATATAGTAATGTATTTTTAATTGAAAAGTAATTACGATTAACCTTTGTTAGAGCTTTATGGGACACGTGCTAAAAAGACTACCCTTTAAATCTATGGGTACTTTCAGATAATATATTATTTGGAAGTTTTCAGTAAATTTTCAGATTGCGTACATGTTATCAGTGCATTTGGAAAAACTGGTTTGGTCGCTTGGGGTGTAAAATGGGAGCTAGCTCATGACAAGCTTCTACAGGAGCTTGACACTTTTGTTTCAAATATTATACAGATTGATGAAGCAGCTTCTCTAAGAAAAGCAAAATAATGGGCAGAAGTGCCAGATTCCCACAGCTGGTGCCACCCAGAGCTGAGATGTAGAGATGTTTCGTGTGTGAATGCAGCTAACTGCACTTTGATATACAAATGATAAGAAATGTCCTAATTGCTTCAAGCTATTAGCATTTCCAGTGCATAATGTTTCCTTTGTGGGAAATGACTTCTAATTACTGTCTAATTGTTCTTAAAATTAGAGGTTTATCTTTTTTAATCGAAAACATAAAATATTAAAGACAGAGGACAAGAAAGGCATCCATACTTTCAGCAAAAGGAAACTTTGCTCCTTGTTTCATATATTCAGAAAGACAAAGCAAATATGCAGTGTATATGCAGTGCATCTGGAAAGTATTCACATAGCTTTACTTATTCTACATTTTGGTATATTGTAGTCTTATTCCAAAATTGATTCAATTGATTATTTTCCTCAAAATCCTACAAACAATACCCCATAATGACAACGTGAAAGTAATTTGTTTGAAATCTTTGCAAATTTAATAAAAATAAAAAACAAAAAAAATCACATGTACATAAGTATCACAGCCTTTGCTCAATACTTTGTTGAATCACCTTTGGCACCAATTACAGCCTCACGTCTTTTTTAGTATGATGCTACAAGCTTGGCACACCTATTTTTGGGCATTTTCTCACATTCTTCTTTGCAGGACCTCTCAAGCTCCATCAGGTTGGATAGGAGCGTTGGTTGTCCTGTAGCCACTCCTTTGTTATCTTGGCTGTGTGCTTAGGGTTGTTGTCCTGTTGGAAGATGAACCTTCACCCGAGTCTGAGGTCCAGCGTGTTCTGGAGCAGGTTTTCGTCAAGGATGTCACTGTACATTGCTGCATTCATCTTTTCCTCGATTCTGACTAGTCTCCCAGTTCCTGCCACTGAAAAACATCCCCACAGCATGCTGCTGCCACCACCATACTTCACTGTAGGGATGGTATTGGCCAGGTGATGAGCGGTGCCTTGTTTCTTCCAGACATGACGCTTGACATTCAGGCCAAAGAGTTCAAACTTTGTTTCATCAGACCAGAGAATTTTGTTTCTCATGGTCTGAGAGTCCTTCAGGTGCCTTTTGGCAAACTCCATGCGGGCTGTCATGTGCCTTTTGCTGAGGAGTGGCTTCCATCTGGCCACTCTACCATACATGCCTGATTGGTTGAGTGCTGCAGAGATGGTTGTTCTTCTGGAAGGTTCTCCTCTCTTCACAGAGAAATGCTCTGTCAGTGACCATTGGGTTCTTGGTCACCTCCCTGACTAAGACCCTTCTCCCCTGATCGCTCAGTTTGGCCAAGAGGCCTGCTCTAGGAAGAGTCCTGGTTGTTCCAATCATCTTCCATTTATGGATGATGGAGGCCACTCTGCTTATTGGAACCTTCAATGCTGCAGAAATTATTCTGTACCCTTCCCCAGATCTGTGCCTCAATACAATCCTGTCTCAGAGGTCTACAGACAATTCCTTGGACTTCAAGGCTTGGTTTGTGCTCTGACATGCAATGTTAACTGTGGAACCTTATATAGACAGGTGTGTGCCTTTCCAACTTATGTCCAATCAACTGAATTTACCACAGGTTGACTCTAATCAATCAATCTAATCAATCTACACCCATAAACAAATGGGTGACAGCAGTTATATTGCTATATCCCCGTCCCTGCCTGTGCATAGTAGGCTACATACAAACCCCTTTAAAGAATGGGAAATGGAAAGGCACAGCTTCTGCTAGGCTTTCTCTTCAGAAACATCATCATACTCTGATAATCATTTGTCCTATGTATATTTTATATTAAATGTTTATTTGTAAAAGAGGGGTTTTATATGCAAAGCAAAAACTGAAATAATATATTACTTTAAATACCCACAAATAAGAAAATAAAATATACCAGGAACCATTATAGTTTCCTTTAATTTACTGTTGTGTCATAACAGATGAAATGGTTTGAGAGAGCCCACACACTGATTGAAAGATATTTGTTAATTGAATATTGTTTACTAACAAATGTATATAAGGGGGCCGTCTTGTACTAGCCTCAGACATACTTTCCTACTGCTTTCAGAATACTTGTCTCTCTTTACTGCTACACACAGAAGATAAAACCGCTGAAGACTGTTTTGCCCCTTTCACACCAGCAGACCGATTGGGTCCCCCTATCCGTTTTTCAGGCTGACCCAATCGGGCCACCCATTGTCCTCTATTGGGTGGCGGATTTCAGCGTATATGTGTCCACTGACACCTGCCGGGCATCCAATCTGACAAAATCCGCTGAAAACAGAGGGATGGCAATTCGCTCGCCATCTGTCCAGCAGTTCGGATCGGAAGGAAACGGACACGCAGTCTGTTTCTATTCGACCGTCACATAGAGGAGAGCGGGCTCTGTCCTTGTCCACTTTGCATAGCGGATCAAACACAGACCTGTCATCCGCCTGCTGATTTCAGCGTATATGTGTCCACTGACACCCGCCGAGCATCCGATCTGACAAAATCTGCTGAAAACAGAGGGATGGTGATTCGTTCGCCATCTGTCCAGCGGGTCGGATCGGAAGGAAATGGGAATGCAGTCTGTTTCTATTCGACTGTCCCATAGAGGAGAGCGGGCTCTGTCCTTGTCCACTTTGCATAGTGGAGCGGACACGGACCTGTCATCAGCCTTCTCAGCGGAGAGATCCCCCGCTGAGCAGCGGACGCTCGGATGGATCCGCTCGGACGGATCCGCTCCATGTGAAAGGGGCCTTATCTTCACTCTCATTGTGACATTGTGATTGTGACCTTTTTGTGCTTATGAGGAATATAAGAATAAGGAGTAAAGCTTACTCATACACTGATTGAAATTTGACTGGCTGAGCAGGAACAAACCAAATTTTCGACAGTGTTTGGCCAACCCTGCTAGATAAAAGTAAATCATGTGATCAACTTCTGTCAAAAGGACATGCTGCCACCACTGACCAATGTTGTTTTTACAGTGAAAAGTCTCGCTGTCAAGATGCAACAGGGTTTATTTACTAAAGGCAAATCGACTTTGCACTACAAGTGCACTTGGAAGTGCAGTCGCTGTAGATCTGAGGGGTAGATCTGAAACGAGGGGAAGCTCTGCTGATTTTATCATCCAATCATGTAAAAGTAAAAATGCTGTTTTTTTTTTTATTTTCCTTTCCCCTCAGATCTACAGCGACTGCACTTCCAAATGCACTTGTAGTGCAAAGTCGATTTGCCTTTAGCAAATAAACCAAATAAAGCAAATGTCCTTGCAGGGGGAATTTCTCCATCCACCTTCATGGATGGAGGAATCATTTTTTTTTTTCATTCAGCCCACTGCTGTCTAGGGCCATCTTAAGTAAGAGACAATACTATTGTTATTGATTATAAATTGTTCACGATTGAACACATGAGCCTTATTATTCAGTGTTTCTACAAAAATCCATCATCTCTATATTTCACCCTACACCAGAGGTCAACAAACTTTTCCACATCAAGTGTCAATTTACAAGCCTTAGACAACTAACGTGCCAGTAAATAATAGCATGCCATAGCAGTATAGTTTGTTTTTCATTTATGCACTCATAGTTGTACTACTAAAGGCAAGTTAAATTTATGAACTATTAACTGACAAAGACACAAAACCTATTCATCTTTAGTCCACTAATCAGCCCCAATTTTGCACCTTAAGTTTACTGATCATCCCCAGTTCCTGTACCTTCTCACCTTAGATAAGCCCCAATTCCTGCATCTTCAAACCTCAGATCAGTCCCAATTCATACACCTCCACACCTGAGATCAGCCACAAATCCTGCACCACCAGAAAGACAGGGGTTTTACGTGCATGACAGCTACAGCTGGCATTTCCACTAGGAGAAGAAAGAAGGTAGGTGGGGGTATTCTTCATGAATCGTGCACCAATGTCCAATGGCGTCCCTGGGGGGGGGGGCAGAGGGGGCCCTGATCCCCCCAACATTATGCTGTGCCCCACCATGTGGCCCCAATTTAAAAAAAAAAAAATTTTGTTTTACAAAAAGGCAATGTCTTTTTGTTTGCATTCGTAGCTGATGCGCCGCATCTTACTCGGGCCGCCACTGGAGTAACACAGTCTCTATTGAGAGGGAGAGCATCCCCAGTCAGCTCCTGCAGGTGATTCCTCCCCCCTCCCTCTGCTCGCTGACACTGCATAATGCGAGCGCTCACACAACCACGGCCACCGATCTGCTCCTTCCCCTGCATCCTTATTGGCAGGGAGAAGAGCGAGTTGCATGGAGGACTCCACCAGGACTCTCACTTACTGAAAAAACAGACTGATTTCTCTCGTCCTTAGGACAGGAGAAGGAGCCTGTAAATTCCAAGAGATGCCAGACTAGCGTTGTCAATAGCAGGGGCAGGACAGCAAGAGGAGGCTGGGGAACCCCACAGTGGCAGAACACCAGGGCCCGGTGGCAAGACAACCTTTGCAACCCTGATAGTTCTCCCACTGCTGTGGCCCCTTATATTTTCTTGGTATGCTGGTGACATATATCTCTTGTTTTCTGCCACCCTGGGGGGGCCCAATACAGTAGGAAGGGAACTCAATGCAGAACTTGTGAAAGGGCCCGTTGTGGGATCATAGTAAAGGGCCCCAGGATATAGATATATATAATTGCATTTTATAGTTGCCCTCCTACTTTTGTCCCTGTCCCCCCATGTGCCCCCCCTAAATATGAAAGCTGGAGACACCACTGCCAATGTCTACAGTCACCGGAGGAGAGCCAGCACCTGAATGTCAGTCACATAACAGGTAGGGCATAGGTGAGCTATCAATGACAGCCTGTGGTAGTGGAACTTCCATGGGACACTGAAAAACAACATGCGTGCTGTAGGTTGCTGGCTCCTGCCCTATGCTCTGTTGAAAGGTTGAGGATTTGTTTCTATTTTTATAAAACCCAGATATGTGTAATAAAGAGCAATAATATTTAATATAGTCAGGGCTATCTTTAAGGCAGGGCAAAAGGGCCATCATTGTTGTGGGGCCCAAAGCAGCTGTCTATCCCAGTTTAAATTCCCTTGCCCCGTGAAGTTTTAGTCCCATGCTGTGTCCCGATATCTCAGTGTGAAGTTCTGTTACTAATGCTGCCCAGCTCTGCCCTATTGCCGTGTACCGATGACTCACCTGCAGGCCCTGTGTTTACATGTAAATAACATGCATTAATATATAAATAGCGACAGCATTAATGTGTAAATAGCCAGCTGCATTGATATGTAAAGGGCAGCACGTTTCAGTCGGGAAAGAGATTTTGCATGCGTTCCAGACACACACAAATATGAACGCAGGCTAAATGTCTCAGTCACATTGGTGGTCAGTGTAAATCTTCTCATTACATTGGGGCTTGGTGTACAATTCTTTCATTTACACTAGTGGCCAGTGTGAAGGTCCCCCTTACATTGGTGGTCAGTGTAAATACCTCCTTACATTGGTGGTTACTGTGAATGCTCCTATTACATTAGTAGTCAGTGTAAATACCTATTACATTAGTAGTCAGTGTAAATCCCCATTACATTGGTGGCCAGTGTAGAAACTCCTCTTTATATTGGTAATCTGCAAAAAATCCAAACTTGCATTTGTGATCGAATCCTCCCTTATGCCCCGTACACACGGTCGGACTTTGTTCGGACATTCCGACAACAAAATCCTAGGATTTTTTCCGACGGATGTTGGCTCAAACTTGTCTTGCATACACACGGTCACACAAAGTTGTCGGAAAATCCGATCGTTCTGAACGCGGTGACGTAAAACACTTACGTCGGGACTATAAACGGGGCAGTGGCCAATAGCTTTCATCTCTTTATTTATTCTGAGCATGCCTGCACTTTGTCCGTCGAATTTGTGTACACACGATCGGAATTTCCGACAACGGATTTTGTTGTCGGAAAATTTTATCTCCTGCTCTCCAACTTTGTGTGTCGGAAAATCCGATGGAAAATGTCCGATGGAGCCCACACACGGTCGGAATTTCCGACAACACGCTCCGATCGGACATTTTCCATCGGAAAATCCGACCGTGTGTACGGAGCATTACAATGGTTGTTCATGTAGAGGCCCTCTTTAAATTGATGGTGAGTGTAAATCCCCCCTTACATTGGTAGCCAGTGTAGAAATCTCTCTTTATTGATTGCTGATGTAAAATCCCCCATTACATTGGTGATCAGTGTACATTTCCCTTTACATTAGTGGTTAGTGCAGAATTTCCCTTACACTGGTGATCAGTGTAAAGCCCCATACACACTATCAGATTTTCTGCTGATTTTTGTCTCCAGATTTACCAAAACCATGTAGTGGAAGGGCCTGCCTGATTGCATACAAATTGAAACTCCTAAGGTTTGACCTCATATTATATGGTTTTGGTAAATCTGAAGACAAAAATCAGCAGAAAATCTGATAGTTTTTATGGGGCTTTAATCCCCCTAACATGGGTGGTCAGTGTAGAAGTGTCATATTACATTGGTGGTCAGTACAAACCTCGACAATGGTTGTCAGTGTAAATTCTCCCTTACATGGAGGTCATTGTATATTCCCCCTTACACTGGTGATTGGTGTAAATGCTCCTATTACATTGGTGTCAGTGTAGAAATCCCTCTTTAGTTTGCTGGGTGGTGTAAAATCCCCATTACATGGTGGTCAGTGCAAATTCCCCCTCACATTGGTGGTCAGTGTAAATCCCCCCTCACATTGGTGGTAATTGTAAATTCCCCAATACATTGGTGGTCAATGTAGAATCTCCACTATACAGTGCCTTGAAAAAGTATTCATATCTCCTTACATTTTCCACATTTTGTCATGTTAAAACCAAAAATGTAAATGTATTTTATTGGGATTTTATGTGATAGACCAACACAAAGTGGCACATAATTGTGATGTGGACGGAAAATAATAAATATGTGAAAAGTGTGGCGTGCATTTGTATTCAGCCCCCTTTATGTTGATATCCCTAACTAAAGTCTAGTGGAACCAATTGCCTTCAGAAGTCACCTAATTAGTAAATATAGTCCATCTGTGTGTAATTTAATCTCAGTATAAACACAGCTGTTCTGTGAAGCCCTCACAGGTTTGTTAGAGAACCTTAGTGAACAAACAGCATCATGAAGGTCAAGGAACACACCAGACAGGTCAGGGATAAAGTTCTGGAGACGTTTAAAGCAGATTTAGGTTATAGAAAAATATTCCAAGTTTTGAACATTTTTGGTTGTAACATGCCAAAATGTGGAAAATGTCAAGGGGTATGAATACTTTTTCAAGATGCTGTATACTTGCCATAGATTTCCAGCTTTGCTCTACATGATTCAGAATTTCCCACAGAATACTGCCTCCTAACTAATCCCATCATCCCACCACTTCCACTGATCCCATCCACCCCCCCCCAGTAATGGCACTGATCACACCCCCCTCCCCCAGCATTGCCACTGATCCCAGGAGTCCTAGGATCCCTAGGAGTTTTCTGTCTATTGATGGGTCCCTCACCTCCCCAGTCTGGTGTGCAGGCAGCGAGGAGATGATGTGCTGTAACCTTTAGCAACCAATCAGTGAGCAGTGATGATGTGCACTAACCTCTAGCAACCAACCAGTGAACAGTAATAATGTGCAGTAATCTCTAGCAACCAATTAGTGAGTGGTAAGGATGTCCAGTAACCTCTAGCAACCAATTAGTGAATGGTAAGGATGTCCAGTAACCTCTAGCAAACAATCAGTGAGCAGTATTGATGAACAGTAATCAATCAACAAGCAGAAGTCATGTGCTGTAACCTCTATCAAATAATCAGTGAGCCATAATGTGTGCTGTAACCTCTAGCAGTCAGTCAGTGAGCAGTAATGGTACACTGTAACCTCTGGCAACCAATCGCAATTGCTGCCTGATCTGATTCATTAACCACTTCAGCCCCGGAAGGATTTATCCCCTTCCTGACCAGAGCATTTTTTGCGATTCAGAACTGCGTTGCTTCAGCTGACAATTGAGCAAACGTGCAAAATCGCAATAAGTGTATATTGATTGTTTTTTGCACAAAAGTTATAGCGTCTACAAAATAGGGGATAGATTTATGGCATTTTAATATTAATTTTTTTTTTTTACTAGTAATGGCGATGTGTTCTAACTGTAGGGGGGATGAGCTCACTACAACATGACAGAGATCACTGCTCCGAATGACAGGAAGTAGTAGAGCCCTGTCATGTTGCTAGGCAGAACAGGAAAATACCTTGTTTACATAGGCATCTCCCCGTTTTGCCTCTCCTCGTCACAAGCGCGGGCCGCTGGCAAACATTGAGTTTTTAGGACCTGCGGGCACGCTCCCGTGGCGCCTGCTAGGCGGCAAATTCAAAGGGATGTACGGGTACGCCCTTTTGCCTGCCTGTGCCATTCTGCCGACGTAAATCAGTGTGCAGCGGTCGGCAAGTGGTTAAATTGATTTTGAGTCTAGCTGCTATTTATTGTATGTCTCAGAGCAGTTGGAGAGTGAAATTGCATGGAGGGGTGGGGAGGGGGGGAGAAAATGTTTGCCCAGGGTCCAATCAATATCAAAGACGGCCCTGAATATAGTCCAGCTTTTTTATTGAAAACACTAGTCTTGAAGTTCACATACATCTTTACAGTGCAGTCAGGTTATTAACAATGATAGCCAATCAAAGCTGAAAATATCAGCCATAAAGTTATGCTTCTGGTCTGTGACATTCCCTGAAAATATGATTATATGGTCTATTTGAGCTAGTCTTTTTTCCTATAATCTAAGTCAGATTCAGCCAATGATGTCATGACATTGAAATCTCATTATTATATATCTATTAATATCTATTATTAAGAGAATACAAATGTACTTTGATGTTGTAAACTCGGACATCTTTTAGGATATATATTTATATAATATATATACAGAATTGTTGTTTGCCTTGCCCCTAATAAGGGTTAATATGATATACCTATGTCTGTACACTATTCTGTCTCTTCAATGGAATTTTTTGCAAAGAATACAATATCATTACATGGTTTAAGACAATGATTGTTCTGGGAAATACTGTATCACACAAATCTAAATTTGGTACATTTTTGTGAGCCACTGAGTTGGCTAGGTTTTAAGGTGCTTAATGTTAAACTCAAGTCTGGATTTAATATTAGGCACAATGGAGTTATGTCATAGACTAGCCAGGGTTCAGAGGTGACTTCTTTCTGCACACAGCATATGTTAAATCTTATTTCACCAGTACAACTAAAATACCTGGTGGATTTAGAAAAGTAAACTAATGAGTCAAAGGGGGGTCAAGGCAGCCATAAGTAACTTCACTTAACCAAATATTTGGCAATGATTTATATTTGTCTTCCACATTTGACCAGATTTTCATTGCTTAAGACGTACTTAATATGTCACTGCATGAAGAAGTTAAAGTGCTATCCTATAAGGTAGTGGTTCTCAACCTCAGTCCTCAAGTACCCACAACAGGCCATGTTTTGGGAATTTCTCTTAGATAAAATAGCTGTCCAAAATAGCAAGCCATTGACTCTGATTGAAAGAACCTGTGCAAGAAAACCTGCAAACATGGCCTGTTGGGGGTACTTGAGGACTGAGGTTGAGAACCACTGCTATAAGGGAATTAAAGCAAATTTCAGGGGAAAAACAAATTCATAACATCTCTCTAACACATGTTATGTGTTCCCATTTAAAAATGCTGCAAGTAAAGAAAAATACCCGTTGGCCCACCAGAAGTACAGTGTGGTTCTACTTTCCTGTTTTGGCTAATAAGGTAGAAATACTAAGTTGGGACTTTTAAGGTGGTCTAAAGATTTTTTTTTCAAATCATCAATATAATAATTTTCAATACAATAAAATCTGATTATTTCTTCACAATATAAGAAATCGTTATAAAAAATAGCTTTGTTAAAACATATGCAGAGGCCTTTGCTGCAGTGAAATCTCAAGCCATATTGTCAGCCCTGCCTGCTGGACTACAGAATTCCACCCACCCCCTCCCTTCTCTGGGTCTCTTCTTGTCTCCCAAAAAAGCATTGGAGCTTCTTTCCCCACACATTGTATTGCAGACAGGTAGCATGTGAACTCTATATTGTCATTATAACTATTTTAAGTAATAAACATAGGTATTATAAAAAGAATAAACATTCAGACTCATTCAATAAAGCAGTGCACAATGATGTGTAGATAGCCTAAATGAATAGCAATCAATTCAAACTTTCTGGCATTAAATCACTTTGAGGTGCATTCTGATTGATTGTAATTGATTACTGCACTTTACACATTGCTCTTGCTTCGAGGCTATATGTGCGCATAGTGAAATACATTCTCTTTATAGGTTTATTAGTATATTTTTTGCTTCTACGTTTACCTGGCTGATATACTGTATAGTTACCAGGAGCTATATACACTATTTTAAGACAGCATACTATGAATGATACTCCTTTAACCATAATAGGCATAGGGCCACAGGGCAGTTTTCTACCAGTATAGCAAAATAATTGGTCTCATGCTGTTCATGCATAATAGAAAAATGGTAATTAAAGTAATTCCTTATGAATTATTTACAATAGTTTATCAAGATAAGCATGACGTTAAGTATTAAATGCATGAAATCCTGTTTCTATTCCTATTAAAGCTGAACTCCAGGCAAATACATATACAGTAACAATTTTACCCATACCACCTAATCATCTCATCATCCCAGCAAAACTTTCCTATGATTTTAACAAAATCCCGGTTGTAAGGGTTAATTCTGCTTAGACGTCTGGACGATCAGTGAGAATCTGTCGTAGCCCCGGAAACATTCAAATGAAGACAAGAGAGTCATTTCAAAGAATGCTTAGTTTAATGGCAGCATGAGCTGAGTTTATATGCAAACTGAAATAAAAAGAGTGACGTGACACATATGGGGGGGGGGGGTGTCAATACATGCAGCATGACACCTTACACACCTGGTTTAAACTAGTTCATAGGTCATGGGATGCTGATGGTTGACTTTGTCTGAAAACATAATTTCACAACCAGTTCTTACTGGAACCCACTTAACAAGACCGCAAAACAAAGATATTCTTCTGTCAGCTATTTAATGTTTCAGTCTTGTTAACTCTTTCTCACCCTTCAATCCCCTCTTAAATCATAAAGTGACTTCACCATGATTGCTTAATATTCTCTGTGTGGGATCCTTTTGTTGCATTGTATAATTACAGATACATTAAATAAGCTTGAACAATATAGCAAAAGGAAAGACACATACAAGAGAGATACAACAGCTGCACACCCCAAAACAATTTGTGTAACAAGGGAAGGTTCCCCCAGTGGGGCTTTAAAACAGCAATACAAGCAATTCAGAAAGGAATTATATAAAAATATTTTATTGGAAACATGTGAGGTCAATAGCATGTTGCCGTATCAAACAGTATAATCTGGTTAAGGGATAACAAAAACATTTCACATTTACAGAAAGCAAACACAAAATTACAGCATCACGTATCATTGGTCTGTTGTGATGATGCACCGATGCGTTTCGACCCATATGGTCTTCTTCCAGGGATTGGTTTGCTAAAAAGAGATATATTTAGTATCTCAAAATAAGGAAATATTCCAACATGTATTCAATTTCATATATACAAGGTATAGTTACCACTGAAAGGTGAAAAGAGAGATCTCTTGACCAGAAATTTTAAACTGTTGGATGATCCCTGAGGGTCCATACCCATTCTTGTCCCAAAGGTTAGAAAGATCGATCCGATGTGACTTGCAAGCAGTCACGCTGAAGACACCCTCAGAGGGTAAGGGAAGCCAACACCTGCAGCAAATTCCCATTGATATCAATGCATCAAAAGGGGATTTGAAAACATCCTAACATTCTAAAAAGTCAAATGGATTCCAATTGTTTATTATCAATATATGTCTCCTTTATGAAGATCTTATTAAGTTTACAACGTTAGATGCCAAACAGATTCCATATGTTTATTAGGTATTAAGATGTTCATTAATTGTTATAGTAATTCATTTCTGTTAATTTGATTGAGTGTGTATGTGTTGTTCTGACAATAGTATGGTGTTGTGTGAAAGGAAAAAAGTGATGTAATGGGTATAAGTTGAGTGGATGTGTTGTGTGAGGATAGAAGGGGAAGAAAGATAGAGTGAATGCAAGGTGAAAATGACAATGAGACAAGAGCATGTAAGGCGTAAGTAGAGAAGCAAAGATGCAGTGTTGAGGTATATTTTAAAGATGGTAACCTGAAAAGGCAAATTGGGAATCGACCATGATTATATAAGGTACTTAGAGCCATTCCTGTGGAATGACTATAGGTTCAGGGATGCATGGGATCCTGTCTTTATCCACATGCAGCCTAAGGTTATTTATAGGGCTTCCTGAATTCCACTAATAGGCTGCAGGTGCCAACCACTCCCCCCACCTCCAAGATGTGACATCCTGGCTGCAGGAGGAGCAGCCACAGCGTGACTGCCCTGGCGTCCCGAAAGGGAGAAAGCCCTGACCACCGTCGTCACTTCCGCCGTAATTACGTGATGTCACGGTGCCACGCACACACGGGATTCCCGTGCATGCGCGCCCTGCCGCGCCTGTCTGAAAGTGATCCAGGGACTCCGCCGGCAAAGTGTTGCTCCCTCCAGCGGCCGAAAAGAATTTCGGCCGCCTGTTGGAACATGGCCGGGGAACGCAGAAGACCTCTGCATCCCCCCACCCTTCCGGGAAGCCACAAGTGGCCGAGCCCCCGCCCAAAGAGACACAAAAGGCAGTAAACCACCGGAATCTACAACGGGTATAATAATGAACAAGTTTGAATCTATAGAATACAACTGTAATAAATGAGAAGCAGCAACATGCAAAATGGACCAAAGTTAAGCAATGTTCCAATCTTTTCCGTTTTTATTCCCTATGGTCATATCTAGTGCATTACTAGAGACCTATCAATTTTATGTAGCTCTCATGGGTCAAGGGGAAAGGGGTGTTTAACCACCCAAAAATGAATTTATCATACTTTGTAGGTTCCAGTACCCCTTCAATTCTCACACCACCACTCACGTCTTACATGCTTTTGTCTCATTGTCAATGTCACCTTGCACTCACTCCATTATTCTTCCCTTTCTATCCTCACACAACACATCCACTCAACTCATACCCATTACATCACTTTTTTCCTTTCACGCAACACCATACTATTGTCAGAACAACATATACACACTCTATCTAATTTATACAAATTAATTACTATAACAATATATGAACATCTTAATACCTAATAAACATATGGAATCTGTTTGGCATCGAATGTTGTAAACTTAATAAGATCTTCATAAAGGAGACATATATTGATAATAAACAATTGGAATCAATTTGACTTTTTGTAATATGCTAGGACTTTTTGGAATCCCCTTTTGATGTATTGATATCATTGGGAATTTGCTGCGGGTGTTGGCTTCCCTTACCCTCTGAGGGTGTCCTTAGCGTGACTGCTTGCAAGTTGCATCTGATCGATCTTTCCCACCTTTGGGACATGAATGGGTATGGACCCTCATGGATCATCCAACAGTTTTAAATTTCTGGTCAAGAGATCTCTTTTTTCACCTTTCAGTGGTAACTATACCTTGTATATATGAAATTGAACACATGTTGGAATATCTCCTTCTTCTGAGATACTAAATATATTTCTTTATAGCAAACAATACCCTGAAGAAGACCATATGGGTCGAAACGCGTCAGAGCATTGTCACAACAGACCAATGATATGTGATGCTGTAATTTTGTGTTTGCTTTCTGTAAATGTGAAATGTTTTTGCTATCCCCTAACCAGATTATACTGTTTGATACGGCAACATGCTATTGACCTCACATGTTTCCAATAAAATATTTTTATATAATTCCTTTCTGAATTGCTTGCATTGTTGTTTTAAAGCCCCCCCGGAGGAACCTTCCCATGTTACAAGCTTGAACAATATATATATAAAACAAGGATAAAAACCAGGCACATTGAAATTAATATTCCTGCCTGTCGGAAACAAGAGAAAATGGAACCAAAAAAATCACAGAAACTTCCTAGTCCCTTAAAAGGGTTTCATCCATTTTTGGCAGTATCTTTGGCTTCAGCTTGGAGGTTTGACACCTCCTTTCAGTGTTTATCAATTATATCCTAGTAATCCAGAACTTCCATACTGGTATGCGTGTGTGCAGCACTCATATTCCTCTGGTACTTCACAGAGTCCAGTCAGAGCAGCACTTATGGATTCGTGCATATCTAGTTGTTTACGAATAGCCCTTTCTTCAATACTTAACAGTTTGATATCTACAGAGTTCTTTTCCAAAATTTCATCTATGATTTTAGAGTAGTTATTCAATCTTTTCATCAGTTCTATCCCCCATTCTGTCCATGAGGGAAACAATGACCCGGCCTGATCCTTTTCAATAAATAGCTCTCTTTTCTCTATGTGTTTATGGGGGTAGCTGGGGTATGCGCTAGCTTTCAAAAGATGTTGGTGCTTTCCTTTTTCATCCCCTATGATTCTCATCACTGTAATCAATGAAGCCAACCAGTATCCATGGGTAGCATTCCTTGCTGCAACATACATATACACTATCCCCTAGGGAAAATGGTCAGTGGCTTATAGTATGCTGAAAACATTCAGAATAGGCAGCCATGGTCAACTGGTTCAAAATGAAACTCACAAGGTTGTTGATACCAGCTCCCCGATTCAAGACGGTATTTAAATATGTATTAATTTCTGGGTTATTGGTGTGAAACATGGAGGACAAATCTCTGCTTAAAGAGATATTAAACTGTGAGCTTTGGCATATCTTTTGACCTTTATTTAAGAAACTTCCTAAGTTAAAACATCAATCTGGAGAATGGCTTCTACCAACTATCGGGAAGGAAATTGTGTTATTCGCATATATGACCGATATATTGGTTATAGTTACAGGCAACGCTGTATCCTGGCCTAGGCCGACAAAGCCCAGGCCTAGGGCAGCACTTTGCAGGGGGGGGCAGCACTGTGTCAGGATTTTTACAACTGTCCTTGCATCTTCCCGGGTACATACAAAAACTTCTACCCACCTGGAGAACATGTCCACTATCACTAACAAATATTCCCGTCTTTTGCCCAATTTTGGCATGTGAGTGAAATCAGTTTGTAGATGTGTTAAAAGATAGGTAGGATACAGTAGATGTTCATGTTTAGGCTTATTTGGTGTGTGTTGGGTTATTTCTGATACATTCAATGGATCTAGACACAAAAGATTTACATAAGGGTAATACATGTAAAATGTGGAAATCTTGTGTTAACATTTCAGCTGTAGCTTTCCATCCTTTATGTCCTATGCCATGGTACTGTGAGATGAATAAAGGTGCACTTGCTTTTGGTATGCCTGGTTTCCCCTCTTTGGCAATAAGTCCAGTCTCAGGACTCATTGTCAGACCCTGTTTTTGCCAATAGGCTAGATCTTCTGGTGAAGCCATAGCCTGTAGGTCCTGAAAAACCTGTTCCCAGGGCAAAGTTGGGGGTGTAAGGGGGGTATTTGGATAAAAGCTGGGACTGTCAAAGCAGCTTGTTTAGCAGCGGCGTCGGGCAGTGCATTTCCTTTGAAATGTCATCAGTACTGTGTGCTTTACAGTGAATAACTGCTACCTTGCTGGGTAGGATGATAGCCTCGAGCAGTGCGGTGACCAGGGAGAAGTGGGAGACGGATTTGCCATCCGCAGTAATGTAATCATGCCTCTGCCAAATTACTCTGAAGTCGTGTGTGACTCCGAAAGCATATTTGGAATCTGTGTAAATGTTCACTTCTTGTCCTGTAAAAAGCTGACACGCTCTAGTGAGAGCAATAAGCTCTGCTGCTTGAGCTGATTGATAAGGGATGGGTTGTGCCTCTATCACTATGTCAGGTAGTTTTACCACTGCATAGCCTGCATAGTAGGTGTGATCATTGGAGCGATAGCAAGACCCATCCACAAACACAGAATGTACTCCCTCAATGGGGCTTAAAATCTTGAGGTGATGTGTCCTGATTAGGGATGAGCTTCGTGTTCGAGTCGAACCCATGTTCGACTCGAACATCGTCTGTTCGATCGTTCGCCGAATTGCGAATGATATGGGCCGTTCGCTCCAAATTCGAGTGGCACGTCGCGGCCCATAATTCACTGCGGCATTGCAGTTCATTACTGGCTAATGATTGGCCAAGCATGCACTATGACCCGCATGCTTGGCCAATCACAGCGCTGTCTCTACAGAGAGCTGTAATTATGGCTCAGGGTGTTTAGTACACGCCCCACACTATATAAGGCTGCCTGCACGTTGGCCCTGTGTAGTGTGTTCCGGCGTTGAGAGACAGAGACAGAGAGACAGTGTCATTTGATTTAAGTTAGATAGAATAGGCAGGACAGTCAGTCAGTTAGCTGCACTTACAATGTATTTTGCATATATATGCTTCCCAGGTGTTGTGTATATATATATACACTGTATTCAGTTTAGCTAGATCCGTTCCTTTATCTTCCTACTGACAGGCAGGCAGGTGTTGTTACAGTATTTGAAGAAAATTGCTGGTGTTCTTCTGATCCTATTAGTCCTATTAGCTACAGTATTTACAGTTAGTGTAGTGCGTCCTCTGCACAGTGTGCACCTAAAGCTACAGTAGAAGATTGGTGGTGTTATTCTGATCCTATCACTAACGCAGGCAGCTACATTATTTTTTAGTGTAGTGCGACCTCTGCACAGTGTTCAGCTAAAGCTCCAAGTTAGTGTAGTGCGACCTCTGCACAGTGTTCAGCTAAAGCTACAAGTTAGTGTAGTGCGACCTCTGCACAGTGTTCAGCTAAAGCTACCTGTAGAAGGTTGGTTTTGTTTTCCTGATCCTATCACTACCGCAGGCAGCTACATTATTTACACGTTAGTGTAGTGCGACCTCTGTACAGTGTTCAACTAAAGCTACCTGTAGAAGGTTGGTGGTGTTTTCCTGATCCTATCACTACCGCAGGCAGCTACATTATTTCCACGTTAGTGTAGTGCAACCTCTGCACAGTGTTCAACTAAAGCTACCTGTAGAAGGTTGGTGGTGTTTTCCTGATCCTATCACTACCGCAGGCAGCTACATTATTTCCACATTAGTGTAGTGCGACCTCTGCACAGTGTTCAGCTAAAGCTACCTGTAGAAGGTTGGTGGTGTTTTCCTGATCCTATCACTACCGCAGGCAGCTACATTATTTAAACGTTAGCGTAGTGCATCCTCTGTACAGTGTTCAGCTAAAGCTACAAGTTAGTGTGGAGCAACCTCTGCACAGTGTTCAGCTAAAGCTACAAGTTAGTGTAGTGCGACCTCTGCACAGGGTTCAGCTAAAGCTACAAGTTAGTGTAGTGCGACCTCTGCACAGTGTTCAGCTAAAGATACCTGTAGAAGGTTGGTGGTGTTTTCCTGATCCCATCACTACCACAGGCAGCTACATTATTTAAACGTTAGTGTAGTGCGTCCTCTGCACAGTGTTCAGCTAAAGCTACAAGTTAGTGTAGTGCGACCTCTGCACAGTGTTCAGCTAAAGCTACCCATAGAAGATTGGTGGTGTTCTCATACTAATAATACCACAGGCAGGCAGTTGATTTTGCTAGCTGCAGTATCAGTATATATATATATATATATATATATATATATATATATATATATATACATATATATCCCAGCTTAGTGCAACATATGTCTCAAGCGTATCTCGCGTGGCCAAAACATCTCCCACTTGGGCACCACATGCTTGACCAGACATATGTTGACCTGCCATGCAGTTCGTTGGCAAGCGTACCTAAAAGACCCACACCAAAAAACAAAGAGGACCTCTCCTTATTCCTCATCAGCTGGGATCTCCAACCCCACTATACCTTCAGTCCTCTCTGAGACCTGCACTGAGAGGAATGAAGGTGTAGAATTAGGTGTGTCGCAGCCAAGTACTTGCGGGCAATCTGCTATCGGTAAACGGACGTCAGATTGTACCAGGCAAATTTCCCTGCCCCAGCTGCTGCACCGCAAAAAGAAGTTCGCTCCCAGCCAGCCACATGCCCAGCGGTTGAATGCTAGCTTGGCAAAATTGCTAGCACTTAAACTGCTACCTTTTCAGTTGGTAGACTCTGCCCCCTTCCATGAGTTTGTGGAATGTGCGGTTCCTCAGTGGCAGGTTCCCAAATGCCACTTTTTCTCACGGAAGGCGATTCCGGCTCTCTACCGGCATGTGGAAGGCAATGTCTTGGCCTCCCTGGACAGGGCGCTCATCGGTAAGGTGCATATTACCGCTGACTCATGGTCCAGCAGGCATGGACAGGGACGTTGCCTAATTTTCATGGTGCATTGGGTGACTCTTCTGGCAGCTGGGAAGGATGCAGGACAAGGGGCAGTAGTGTTGGAGGTTGTTCCGCCACCACGCCTCCAAAATGCCACTACTAGTGATTCTGACACACCTCTCTCCTTCACCCCCTCCTCTTCTTCTTTCTCCATGGCCTCTTCCTGTGCTATGCAAGTACACAGGCCAAAAGATGCCATGCAGTGCTTGAGCTGGTGTGCTTGGGGGACAGGAGCCACACTGGGGCAGAGGTTCTGTCAGCTCTGCAGGGGCAGATTCAGAGGTGGTTGACGCCATGCCAACTTAAGGCAGGAATGGTGGTTTGCAACAATGGCACCAACCTCCTTTCCGCCCTCCGACAGGGACAATGACCCATGTGCCCTGTTTGGCTCACATCCTTAACTTGGTGGTGCAGCAGTTCTTGGGCAGGATGTCCTGAGGCAGGCCAGAAAAGTCTGTGTGCATTTCCGCCAGTCATATAATGCCAGTGCTCGGCTGGCAGACCTCCAAAAGGAATTTAACCTGCCCAAGAACCACCTAATCTGTGACATGCCCACCAGGTGGAACTCAACGTTGGCCATGCTGCAGCGGCTGCACACGCAGCAGAGGGCCATCAATGAGTACCTGTGCGATTATGGCACAAGGACAGGGTCAGGGGAGCTTGTTTTTTTTTACCCACGCCAGTGGGCCATGATCAGGGATGCATGCACTGTCCTGTCACCATTTGAGGAGGCCACAAGGATGGTGAGCAGTGACAGTGCATGCATTAGTGACACTGTCCCCCTTGTCCACCTGTTGGAGCACACGCTGCGTGGAATAATGGACAGAGCAAGCAGCTTGTCTCAGCAAGTTGTCATAGTAGGAGCAATCAGGTATCCATTGGCGGCAGTAACCAATCATACCAAAGAAGGTTAACACTTCCTTCTTGGTTCCTTCAGCTCTCTTGTGGCTGATTCTCCTTTCACCATGGGACAGAGTAAAACCAAGATATTCAACAGTTTCCTGACACCATTGCAGCTTTTTCTTAGAAACTTTGTGACCTGTAGATCTTCTAACAGTAAAACAGTAAAACAGAATCTTTCTGACAGGCTTCCTGGGAGGGACTACACAACATTAGGTCATTGAAGTACTGAAGAAGGATGGAAGGATGGAACCATGGCTAGGCGCCCAAGACTGTAAGGTGGCCTGGAGAGCTATTGAATAGACTGCAGGTGAGTCTATATATCCTTGGGGCAATCGATTCCAGGTTATCTGGCGCCCTCTATAGGAAAAATCTAGTAGTAGTTGTGTCTCTTTGTGATGGAAAAAAAAGCATTACTTAAATCAATAACTGAAAAACACACTGCCAAGGTGAGAGGTAATGAGAGATGATACATCAAGTACTATAGGAGCAATTGGAATCACAAGGTTATTTATGGCTCGGAGATCCTGCACAAACTTGTATGATCCATCTCTCTTTTTTACTGGGTTTATGGGGGTGTTATAAGGCGATATGATGGGTCTTAAAATGCCTTGTTTCAGGAATTGGACAATAATGGGCCTGATGCCTTCCTCCTTCTCTTTGGAGAGATGGTACTGCTTGAGGTATTATCCTGAATGAATGATGTAAGAGTACAGTTCCAGGGACAAAGTCAGTAATGAGGAGTGGTGGCGTTTTGTACGTTTCGGTTGATATCCCATTAATTCCCATAGAAGGTTCAGCATCCGATCTCTCACCTCTATACATTTCCTCAGATATAGTGGATTTTGAAGCACCTGTATCTAGAAGATTTGGTGGAATCTTCCCGTTTACCTCCAAAGGGATAATAGGGGATTCAGTATGATTGTCGGTGAGGAGAAGTGGGAATGCCGGGACACCACCTAAAGGGCATCTCTATGCTTGATAATGTTGCTGTTGGTTCCAGGCTAGGGAGTATCTGACTTGTGATGTTTGCTGTGCTGTGGGAGCGGGCTGAATGGCAGGTTGGGCTGGGGGAGGTTGCGTTCCCTGATTGGGGGGTAAGGGCATTGGTTCTTCCAATGTCCTTTCTGTCCACAATTAAAACAGTGGTTCCGCCTTTGGGGTCCAGGGTGATTGTTGAAAGCACCCGGGATCCCCGGCTCCTGCCTCTACCTCTCCCCCCAAGGCCGCACTGTCTAAATTCCCCCGTGTTGTCCCAGGGTCTAGCATTCAAGGGGTTACAGTGCTGTAAAATTTCTTGGTAATGCATTGTGGTGACCCCTTTAAAGTCAAAACAACCTGCTGAGTCTTTCTCCATTATTTTCGCAGTGAACTGTTTCACAGTCAATCCGGGCCAATCTGAGATTAATTGCTTCACTACCAGGCCTGCAGCATTCCTCAAGCTAGAAATGAAAGTCTGGATAAACAGGGATCCCATTGTATCCTCTGTTCCTAAACCTGCTTCTTCCTTCCACACTTTCTTAAACCTTTTAAAAAAATCTATGATTTCTTCCTTTGGTTTCTGTTTACAAGCTATGGCCGTGGGGAGGGAGGATCGTTCTTTGAAAACCTTCTTCATTTTTGCCTCTAATTGGGTCCACATATTAGTACGACCTGCCTCTGAGTTAAGGTAGTAGTTGCGAGCTGTCGTGCAGGCAGGTTGTATAGTGTGTATACTGGCGATATTGTTCCAATTCCAATTGCTTTCTTGATCATGTCCCATGATACCATCTATTATTAATTTCATATCTTCTTGCATGTAATTCATACCCTTGCATGCCCTCTTTAAGAAAGCGATGCAAGCCATGGGGTTGACTTGAGGTTTGGGGGCTCTTTTTATTATGGTGGTAAGTTCCTCAAAATCTAATGGCTTCAAGATCATTTGGTCTCCCATGATAAGATATGGCATGGCAAGACTTGTTTTAGCTGGTGCAGACTCATTTGTATCAGATGCTTCCAACTCGTCCTTTTCCTCCTGTTCTCCACTATCAAGAATGGTTTCTGCCGAAGAGGTGGTAAGGAGGGGGGAACAAGTGCGCAAAACCAAAGTGAAAAAAAGGAATAAATTAAGGATGAGAGAAGCCGCCAAAAAAATAAAAAGTGCTTCCTTTTGGCCTATTTGAGTGGTGAGGAGTCCCTGTTTCCTTTTAGTTAGTTTTTGCTTTGCTGCAATCTTTGCCGCTCTCTGTCTAATTTCACACTTTCTCTCTGGGGTTAGACTACTCCCTGGGCCACTCTGTTTCGTTTGTAATTCAGTAACTTGATCTGAGATATTTTCTACTTTTTGCAGGGTTTCTAACATCTTCTTTTTAACAATTATATCTGAGCCTGCCTCGCTTTCTACATCAGAGTCTCCGGAGCCTGAGCCACCACTTGCCTGTGCCTGTTGTTGAGGTAAGGGTGGTGGTGGCGGTGCTGCAGGCGGGTGTGTTGGGTTACCTATAGCTAGGATGGCTATTTGGATTATTTCCTTGTAATCCCTCCCCTGAAACCTTGCAAACAGGTATGCTAGGATACAGGGGTGTGTAAGCGGGTGGTAGAGGAAGTGGAGGTGCACTAACTGTTGTTGGGAGGAATGGAGAGGTCAGAAACGTTAATATTAGATTGTATGGGGGGAGGGGGGGTCATTTTACCTTAGCCCCTACTAGGTGCAGTTGTTCTGCAGTAAAAGGCAAGGAAAAAAGGTTTTTATTCTAACTTTTCCAGATTAATTTTATTCTCTTTCTACCATTCCACTTCCTATCCTCAGGTTCCGTGTCATACCAGTAAACAGCTATAATTAGCCAATTTTCCTCTGCTTCCTTCATGTACTTCAGGTCCCACTCGGGGTCTCCTGTGTACCATGGGAAAGCTTTCTTATCCCCCAAACAGAGTCCCCTGACCATATCCATATGGAATAGGTCATTTGCACCTGTATGCGGGAAGGGTGAGCTACTGCACATACTTTGAGCCCATCCGGCCAGATAGTCTATGAAAGGATTTATCAAAAAACAATCCGTTCCACATACTCTGGCCACATAGTCTTTACATGTCTCTCTGGGATTAGGTGGGGGTATTCTTTACTTCCTCCCTTGCCCATTCATAATTTGGTTACGAACAACTTATACAAATTTACCGAGGGTCGTTGTCTCACCTTACAAGACCCTTTTGCAATGTACAACAATATTATAAGCTCTAAACAATATTCTTATTCTCTATACAGCGACAGAAAGAAAAGGTTGGTAGCGTCCCCCTCCTCCCTTAGGAGCCTCTACTTTTACTATTTTCAAATCAGTCTCCCAAGACTATTGCTTTAATGTGCTTCTCAAAAGCACGGCAGTTTCCAATTAACCTCTCTACAATTTTGCACTATACAAGGATGCGGTATTGTCAGAGCCAAAGCAAGAAGAAGAGCGTCAACAAAGCAGACACGATTAATTTATCTCAGGTGATCATTGCATTCCACCAGCGCTGTAAGGGTTAATTCTGCTTATACATCTGGACGATCAGTGAGAATCTGTCGAAGCCCCGGAAACATTCAAATGAAGACAAGATAATCGTTTCAAAGAGTGCTTAGTTTATTGGCAGTGTGAGCTGAGTTTATATGCAAACTGGAACAAAAAGAGTCACATGGCACATATGTGGGGGGGGGGGTCAAGACATACAGCGTGACACCTTACACATCTGGTTTAAACTAGTTCATAGGTCATGGGATGCTGATGGTTGACATCTGAAAACATAATTTCACAACCAGTTCTTACCGGAATCCACTTAATCTGTGGCCATTGCGATAGACAAGACCCTAAAGCAAAGATATTTGTCTGTCAGCTATTTAATATTTCAGTCTTGTTAACTCTTTCTTACCCTTCACCGGTGTCCTGAAGATCTGGGATGTGTCCAGCAGCCGAGTGCCAAAATCCTTATTCCAGCCCTCATCTCTACACCTAAGCAATTCACTTTCACACATTTTCTCTCCTCACTTACTTATTGGTTCCTCATTCAGATACAGAGTGCTGGTGACCTCACTTCTACCTTCAGCCAAGATGGAGTAATGTGTCAAAGCTACTGTAGATGATTTCCCCACTGTCAAGCAGTATCACTATCCTGCTGGCAAACAGAAATGTTTGGCCCTAAGTGACCTGCTCACCATACCCACTGCACATGCAGAAACAACCCTTTCTCCAATCCCCTCCCCTCCAGACCATACTCAGTGAGATTGATTTACTAAAACCGGAGAGTGGAAATGTGGTGCAGCTCTCCATAGAAACCAATCAGCTTCTATTTTTTTTTGTCAAAGCTGAACAAGCTGAAATTAGAAGCCGATTGGCTACCATGAACAGCTGCACCAGATTTTGCACTTTCCAGTTTTAGTAAATGAACCCCTGTGTGACACTGGCACCAGTCCACTCACTACCACTAATAAACAAGGTTCCCGATTCATTCATATGGATAATCATCTGCAGATCATATTATACATGGCTCCATTCATTTTTTTTTTCTTTACAAAAACCCACTATTTTTTTGGTTCTGCATACCTTGCCTCTTTCTCTATTATCTCTTAAGTGTAAACATATGAAATAACAGTTACAAAATTTCCATCTGGTAGATGAACAAAAGTTTATTGTAGTTCTTATCAGTTGCTTCTATTATTATAATAATGGTCTTCATATTTGTATTGCTCTACTATTATACATGTTATTGTCTCTATTATTATTATTATTATTATTATTATTATTACTTATATGGCATAAATATCACTTACAACCTCTTACAGAATTTATGTTTAGCATGAGTTACATCAAATATAATTTATAATTTTCATTCAGTGATCATCTTTTCAGGTAGATTTTATCTAAGCACATGCTGCCAGGTCACACCCAATATTCATTTTAGTTAAACCATACCCACCTTTTACTATCTCCTTAAAGTGTCTTGTTTTAAAGTTGGTAGGTATATTTTACCTGCCAAAGGATTTGTAATTCTGTTCAGCTAGTCTTCTACTCCAGGTACGTAAGTCTGGGAGCCTAAAAGCTCATTAAGGTGCTCAACCTACACTGCAGCAGCAGCACTACAACTTGGTCAAGAACATGCCTTCAGCCTTCAGATTGAACTATCAAGGAGCAACAGCAAACTGATGATTCCATCCCTCTGCTCATTATGCTTTGCCCTTCCCTCTGAATATGTTATTGTCAGGAAATCTACTCTGCAGTTTGACTGATTTGGAGTGCTGCTGTACAGTAGAATACAGGAGGCTGATGTCAAGGCAGAATCCTAATCTGTATTCTAAGAGCCTTTTTCTTAAATAGACAAGTGAACTACATGCCATTCTATCTTGTGTGCAGTTCAGCTTCAAAATTCTTATCACATTAAAGGTTTTCTGCCTAGTTAACACAGCTGTCTACTATTACACTACACTACTACACTACTACACTCTTGTCTCATTGCTAACACAGAGGGAGGCTCTTGAACATGTACTTCCACATAGCAGAACTAGCCTTTGATGTCCTATAGTCTGTGACCTCTGCCTCCCAGAAGATAAGCAGCGCACACATATGGACTTATAGATACAAAGGATTGATGGTCTGCATATGGACTTATAGATATAAAGGATTGATGGTCATAAACATCTGAGTGATGAAATGCTCAGAGTTCAAATTAGCCTAGCTTACTAGGTCTGGCCCTTACAGCTGTGCAGATTAATTGTTTCCTGTGACTTTTAGTGATTGCATTTTGGTCATACTTTATTATTAAAGTACTAACCTTGTGGTATCCACATAGCTGTATTATTTGTGTGCTGTTTATACTTGAAACGCTAAAATTAACCATATGGTGATTGCTGTCCAGATCTTTTTTACTTACTGTTTAACATTTGTGAATCTGTTGGCTATAGCATGGTTTGCATCTATGGCATTGGAGAGCTATGAAATTGAGTTAGCACCATTAACTGTATTTAATGTGTAATCCATGTTATTCATTAAAATACTGTAAATGAAGTAAAATGTGTGCATCTTATCTAACACTCATGTCTTACTTTCAAAGCAAAGCTGGCCATATACGGTTCAAATCCTGGCCGGTTCAGCAGGGACCGGCCGACATATAAACCATGTATGGAGAGGCTGATTGTACCCAAGTTGATCAATCAATCAACTTGGGTGCAGACAGCCTGTTGGATTTTATCATGCAATTATTGCCAGCGGCTATAGCTGCTAGCTATAATCACTGTGTTCTCTCCAGCAGGGACAGTACCTCATGCCGCAACCATTGTGAGAACACAATAGCTCAGCGGGAGGGATTCTCCTGTCAATACTAACTGTGTTGATGGGGGAATCAAGCAAATCAAGGGCTGCAGGAAAAAAAAAAAACACTATCTATGGCCGGCTTTATTATACTATATTATACTAATGATATGGACTCATACAAATAATTAGTGTGGCTTCTAAGTAACCTTAAATAATCCCCATTGGTGGGCTAAAATAATAAAATTACAAGCATCCTATAAAAGATGCTGTCTCTTGAAGAACTATGGGTGTTCCTGGTATCCAACTCTACTGCATGTGCCAGGATACCTGATCCTCCACTGGACACTGTTGTTCCTCATACCCCAGCATCTAGATACCCACTGCATGATTTAGTATCACAGCACTTGTAGTGAATAAACCTTGTAAAATAGTGGAGAGGCGCCTCTAAGTGCAGACATTGGGGTACATCTATTAAAATCAAACAATTTGCAATTTACAATCAGCCAGTGTAAAACAAGCACATCTGAAGATCTAGGGTAAGCTGTCAGCAGTTATTGTCATTGGGAACACCATCTCCAGCCATTACAGTCCATCACTCGATTCCGGGCAGTTGGTTGTGTGGTGGAAGGAATCCCAGAACGAGGGCTGAGGCGCTTGTGGAGCGTGGCATGAGGCGTGGCAATGTCACTTGCAGTGCGCATGCTCGGAAATGCATTGCTCCTGCTCCAGTGATGCCACCACACCGCGTTCCGAGCACTATATATATAGTTCTTAGTTCACTATTATTAGGTAGGTGTCTATCCTTGATAGGCAGTTGCTAAAATCCTCAACATGTTGCATGGAAAGGACCCGCTTCTTCAGAGGTAAGGGGAGCATGTCACAAAATCGAAACATGCCACAAAATTCAGTGTGGAAAACGCCAAGCTACCACTCGGATGGCTTGGCATTTTAACACTGGATTTTATGGCATGTTTAGATCCACATGGCTGCTGCCTGTTATTAGCTAATTTTTGGCATTTGGCTGATTGGAGTGGGTGGTGATATGCAGCCTTTTGTGTGGTGCGTTGCCAGCTTGTTTTATTCCCACAACAAGCCCAAGAGTGGTTTTGACACACGCATTTAGCCAGACTTCTGTGCCTTCCTTTGGTAGGTGCCGGAATTTTGTGACTTGCTCCCATTATCTCCTTAAGAAGTGGGTCATTCCCGCGTAACATTTTGAGGATTTAAACAACTGCCTGCCCAGGATAGACACCTACCTAGTAATAGTGAACTAAGAACTCTATATATATATTTTGTATGATCATGAATTGCTGTCATGGGAGGTATTTGGGGTTTGCAATGTACAATGTGTGTCAAAATATTTCTCCTCTTTCTTTAAAAACTGTGATTTTATTAATTTTTTTACAATACAACTTATGTTTTTATATATTGTTTTACTGTGTTGGCATCTTTTTCAATTTTTACCATATTAACCCTTTCATGACTAAGCCTATTTTTGAAATTTGGTGTTTACAAGTTAAAATCCATATTTTTTGCTAGAAAATTACTTAGAACCCCCAAACATTATATATATTTTTTTAGCAAAGAATCTAGAGAATAAAATGACGATTGTTGCAATATTTTTTATCACACGGTATTTGTGCAGCGGTGTTTTAAACGCAAATTTTTGGAAAAGTGACACTTTCATGAATTTTAAAAAATCCAAACAGTAAAGTTACCCCAATTTTTTTGTATAATGTGAAAGATGATGTTACGCCGAGTAAATAGATACCAAACATGTCACCCTTTATAATTGCACGCACTCGTGGAATGGCGACGAACTACGGTACCTTTGAATTTCCATAGGCGACGCTTTAAAAAAATTTTACGGTTACCAGGTTTGAGCTACAGAGGAGGTCTAGAGCTAGAATTATTGCTCTCGCTCTGACGATCGCGGCGATACCTCACATGTGTGGTTTGAACACCGTTTACATATGCGGGCGCGACTTCCGTATGCGTTTTCTTCGCTGCGCGAGCTCGCGGGGACAGGGGCACTTTAAAAAATTTTTTTTTTTTTTTTTTATTTAATTTATTTATTTTTGTACTTTATAAATTGTGTTTAAATTTTTTTTTTTTTTTTTTTTACTTTTATTGCTGTCACAAGCAATGTAAACATCCCTTGTGACAGTAATAGGTGGTGACAGGTACTCTTTATGGAGGGATCGGGGGTCTAAAAGACCCCCCATCCCTCCTTTACACTTCAAAGTATTCAGATCGCCGAAAACGGCGATTCTGAATACTGTGTACTTTTTTAAATTCGGCGCCATTGGCAGCCGAGTAAACGGGAAGTGACGTCATGACGTCGCTTCCGCATTTACAAGAAGAAGGCTGGAACGAAGCCGCTCGCAGCTTCGTTCCAGTCCGCCCCCAGCCGCCGAAGGCAGCGGACCGGACACCGGGCCTCCCGATCGCACGGGAGGCCCGGTAACAGCGGCGGGAGGCGGCGGGAGGGGGGGGATGTCCCCTCCCGCTCCTCCGGTATAACAACCGAGCGGCTTTTAGCCGCATCGGTTGTTATATTCGGGTAGCCGATCGCCCGCTGAAAACAACGGTACCGGGATGATGCCTGCAGCTGCGGGCATCATCCCGGTATAACCCCGGAAAGCCGAGGACGCATATATGCGTTCGGTCGGCGGGAAGGGGTTAATTGGATGTTGGTGCCTTTAGCAGTCTACTCTTTATCATATTTCTCATTGAAGTGATTGAAATGGTTCTCTCAGCAGCTCAGCTCACCCATCTCCCTTCTCCCAGCAGTGACTTGGCAACCCTTCAGCTGTCAAATCTCTATTGTAAACACAGAGCATGTGGTCTGGGAGAGAGAAGCAAGGTGAGCTGAGCTGCTGAGACATAAAACTTGAAGCAAATGTAAAGCCAAACCTTTTTTTTTTTTTTCATTTTGGATAGAGTATGAAATTGGTAAAACCCCTGTCAGTTTTTTCTTTTTGTTTGTTTTTTTCATCTGTGTCCCATTAAAGAGATTTTCCTTAAATTCCTGCCTGGTACACACAACAGGAAGTGAGATGACACCGCTTCAATGTGAGGTAAATCTCTTGGAAAACTGTCACTGGAACAAATGCCCCCATTTGAGATCTTTACTCCACTTTCTGTTGTGGTGGCAACACAAAGTTTTTGATTTTACCTCACTTTTGATTTTATCGCTGGTCACTGGGATACAAACAGCAAGAAATGAGGAACTAACATGGGTTCTAACCCTTCCCCGCTATATCCAAACCAAAATAAACATTTTGTGTTTTAGATAAGTGCTTCAGAAATATTTTTTTTTACAGTGACTGTGGCTACAGAGGTCAGTAAGAGCTTGTTTAGGATCTCATTTACTGCATGTTAAGACCTTGTAAATACTCAAATGTCCAAAAACTGGGCAATGATTCAGTTAAAAAAGGAAAAACAAAAATGAAAAATGATTACATTGTTTACCTAATGTATGTTTCTCCTTTTTCAGATACCAGATTCACACAGGTCTCCAGCATTCTATAATAAGGCCTTCTCAACCAAACTGTCTACCTCTGGACAACCTGACTTTGCCACAGAGACTAAAGGACATTGGTTATGCAACACATATGGTAGGGAAATGGCACCTAGGCTTTTATCGTAAAGAATGCATGCCAACGCATAGAGGATTTGATTCTTTCTTTGGATCGCTTTTGGGCAGTGGAGATTACTACAATCATTATAAATGTGACAGTCCAGGAACTTGTGGATATGACCTATATGAGAATGATAATGCAGCATGGGATCATGATCATGGTATTTATTCCACGGAGATGTACACTCAACGAGTACAGAACATCTTGGCTAGTCACAATCCTAAGAAACCTATATTTCTTTACATAGCTTATCAAGCGGTGCATTCACCTTTACAAGCTCCTGGAACTTATCTAGAAAATTATAAATCCATTACTAACGTAAATAGGCGACGATATGCTGCAATGTTGTCATGTTTAGATGATGCAATCAAAAATATTACCATTGCTTTAAAAAAATATGGCTTCTACAATAACAGTGTACTTATTTATTCATCAGATAATGGTGGGCAACCAATGGCAGGTGGTAACAACTGGCCTTTGCGTGGTAGCAAAGGCACATATTGGGAAGGGGGTATAAGAGCTGTTGGTTTTGTGCACAGCCCACTTTTTAAACACAAGGGTTATGTGTGTAAGGAACTCATACATATAACAGATTGGTTTCCCACATTAGTTACTTTGGCTGGTGGAGAAATAGATGAAGACATGCACTTAGATGGATATGACATATGGGAAGCAATAAGTGAAAAAAGACCTTCTCCAAGAGTGGACATTCTGCACAATATAGATCCTATGTACACCAAAGCAAGAAATGGTTCTTGGACAGCTGGATTTGGTATTTGGAATACTGCCATCCAATCTGCTATTAGGGTGAACCACTGGAAATTGCTTACTGGAAATCCTGGTTATGGAGACTGGGTGCCTCCACAAAGTTTCACCAATGTTGGACTCAGCCGTTGGCACAATGAGCGGGTTTCTCTCTCAAGTGGAAAGTCCCTGTGGCTATTTAACATAACAGCTGACCCCTATGAAAGAGTTGATTTATCAAAAAAGTACCCAGAGGTTGTAAAGCAGTTACTTAGAAAACTTGCACAGTTCAATAAATCTGCAGTTCCAGTGCGTTATCCCCCAAAGGATCCAAGAAGTAACCCTAAGCTTAATGGTGGAGTTTGGGGCCCATGGTACAAGGAGAATAATAAAGCAAAGAAAACAGGTTTAAAGAAATCCAAAAAAAACAAGGGGAAGAAAGGCTCAAAACACCGCAAACAGATGTATTCTGGTTGCCATCCACCTCCCTCAAATGCACAACAAGACAGTTTCGTGCTCAGTTAATTATACCATTGTTTTGTGTACTGCACAATACATAATATACAATGGCAATGCTACAGTACAGTATATTAACATTAGAATTATAATGTATACACCAACAAGTTCTATTGTTGAACATATATTGATTACATTGAGAAATAATGGATGCCTTAAAGCAAAGGGCTCTTGAAATGGAAATCTACCTAAACTTTTTTTGTATTGAGTTAGGAAGGATTAGAGCATGTCAGATTTTTATTACTACCTATGTTTATTGGGGAGATTTTCTCTCACGTTCTACATCACTGACCACCCATCATTAGGACAGAAAGTGAGGGGAAATCCTGCACAGCATTCTACTTTAAAGACCAGCTGCATCCAAAACTTTGTTGAGCTTAATCCATACTGTACTTGGCAAGAGTCAATTTTTGTTAATAGGACAGGGAATGTGAGGAGCAGTTGTCACTGTGACAGATAACTTGATAAGGATTAACCTTACACATTTTACAAAAAAAAATAAAAAATCGCAGTCTTTCCCCACTGGGGATTGTCCTTGACTATCTGTACTGTCAGAACTAAAAAAAAGTTTTGGCAGACATTGGGCTTTAAGCCAGTGCTTCTGTGGTAGCTGGTAAGATTGTATAAATTAATAATTATTAAGATTTCAAGTGAACATCAAGTAATGGTGCCCATGTACTAGACAAAAAAAAATTGAAAATCTATCTTTTGTACAGTTTGTTCATTTTTGGGCTAGTTAATGGGCACAAATTTGTAATTGGTTGTGACATCTTTGAGCTAAAAAAATCAGAGGACAAGTACAATACTTTTACAAACTTTTTTGAGCATAATTTGCAAAAATATTTTACAAACTTCATTGCGCATAATTTGCAAAGTATGTATTTTCTTAATTGATTTCCATATATGATTTATTAATCGAAAATCGGTCAATACATGATGGCTATATCGTTTGCTCTTATGAACGTGTGGTTGTTTTTCGAAAGCGCACTCAACCGATTTTTCGACTAGTATATGGCTAGCATAAAGGATGTAAGATTCAATAAACTAAACTGAAAGCCAAGCTCCAGGTACACAGGTTAATACATCAGCTAAAATACCGATTCCCAAGGCGGACAGGTAGGCAGCACTTATTGTCTCTGATTCTTTCCTTTTTGATTTTTTTCTTCCTTCCTAAACCTAGGAACAGTTTCTTTCTCCAGGCAAGCGAAATCTTGGTCTCTTCTTTTACAGCACAATATTCTATGTACCAAGAAACTACTTGGTAGACCTTATTTCATAATCTGTTTCTGCCATTGATTTATCTGCTTGTACATAATGCATCACTACATTTGATAGCAAACTACTTAAGTGCCTTTCAAAGCGTTACCTAATTACACAATGGCTCTACCTTTTGTGTGCTAAAATCTGAGAATTATGCTTTATGATTTTATTCTAAATGTTTCTTATATTTCTTTAATATAGATTATTCAAACAAAAGTATATAGAGTATGTATTTTGGTTTACCTGCTTAATGAGTTGTAGTTCTTTTCTGTCAGTATTATGCTTTACATATTCTTGCCACGTTGCCCATCCAGGCAGGGTGCTCCTGTTTTCTTGTTTCAGGTTTGAAAATTCTGTAGTCACATGTCTGCTAACAACCTGCTTTTTGAACATTAACCAGTTTGATAAACTGCTGCTACCTTATCCAGCAAGAGGGCAGATGACAGAGGAAGTTAATACCGAACCATGAAATTACAGAATTGTGTTCTTGTTTAAAAAACAAAACAACAAAGGCTACAATAATTAATTCATAAGCTTTATCTTTGTCTTATATCTTTGTTACAGGTTTGCTTTCATATTACTAAAGTCAGATGACTGAAAGATGGATTCTGATTAGTAACTGAATGCTATTACTCTTTACTGCTTTACTGAAAATACATAATTCTCAGTAACAATAACAGTAACTGATCCTGAAACTATTAATGTATAAATGTAACATTCACATAGGGATGCTCTGTAAAATATCTTTAAGCAACCCTATCAGGAAAGTCAATTCTGCCAAGAACAGCCTGCAATGGAAGGTTGTTGATACTTTCCTTTCCTGCTGCCCATGCAGCTGAAAGCTTCTACGTTGAACAGTAATTTTCGACTGAAATATAGTAAGAGACCAACGCTTTTGGAGTGTCAACCACCTGTATCCCCTGCAGTGGTCAATGGTACTTCCATGTCACTACTGGGCACAGTAGTGATGTGACAATTGTCCGGCCACCGGAGGATTCCTTTTCAACGGGGCAGTGTTTGGCGGCGTAGTCAGCAGAAAAGCTAAGCATTCCTTCTATTTTTTTGCAGGGTATTCTTTTTCTCAGAACCTATTTTTCCTCACCGAGCAGCTTTATTAACTCTGCAAAGGGGGCTTTGAGCATTTTCTTTACTTGTCATTATATTGCTCTAAGGACCCCAATCAGTGACCTTCTGTGGGATTAGTCTTACATTTAGCATTATATTCCATATAGTGCAGTAAATTTACTTGTATTTTTATATAACCTTGCATTTTGGTTTAGCGATCATAACATTTAAAACTATTTTTTCATAGAAAAGGTTTCTCAGTTGTACAGTCTTATTTATATCAAAGTAGTCTTCACACTGTATTATAATGTCTCTAGTATTAGCGAAGTATCTTCTATAAAAATTTAGAAGCAAGCCTCAAGCATTTTCAACTATGCAATGCTGTAATTTATAATAAAACATGCCCATTCTGAGACATTATGGAATAAAATATTGCAATGTAAATAAAAACAGCAGATGACTGGAAATGGTTGCTTTATTTGTCATGTTATTTTTTATATACTCTGCTTATTTCTGAATACTTTGTTACATTTTATTTATATGAGATGGCATAAAGACCATACATATGACGTAAATTAACACATCATTCAGAACCTTCTAAATCACACAAATGTTATTAAATAACTAGGAATTCCATAGTTAACAAATAAAGGTGGGAGTTCAGTGGGAATGTAATGCCCTTTCAAGCAAACTATGCAATGAAAAAACAGGAATCTTTAGTTCACACATATTGCAATACATGTTTAAGCTGGCCAACTGCATCAAAGTAATCCCTTTTACGGACAGTCCTACACTGCTCTGTCACTGCAAATGCTACGTTGGACACCATACCAACATAGGGAAATAAAGACACAAGCTGGGGGAGAGCTACTAGGTTCAGGACTGGTCACTGACCTGCATTACAACAGACAAAAGATACAGTATACCTGTACTTAAATCCCAATAGCTTGTACATGTATTTAAAATGGTTGTTAAACCACTATATCCTTTTTATATAATCCTCTCCGTTTCCTAATGCTGTGTGCCCCTATGTGTGTTTTTGTGGTTTATAAAAAAAATGGCATCTATACCTGATTTCAGAGCGCTGCTTGGCGCTCACGTGGCAAGTCGCCTCTCTCCTCCTCTTCATCTGACAGCTGCAGCGGGAGGGGCTGAGAATCCCCCGCCCTTGCAAAGTGTTTTCCCTGACCTCCTTATATTTACCTTAAATACATACCATTGTTAGGGCCCCTAGCACTCACGGGGCACCATGGGCTATGCTGCCTTTGTCTCCTCCCCTCTTTTCTCTATTGGCAGGTTTCTATTGGCAACAGCACTGAAGAACTGCACAGCAACAGCACTCCTATTTTTGCCGGGTTATTTTGGCGGGCTGCAGCAACGGCTGCCAGAGGGTATAAATAGTGCTGCTTTCCCACTCCTGCAGCCACCTGAGGAGGACTTCTAGCAGCAGGGAGCATCCATCTGCAGCTCCCACCCCCCCCCCCCAATTTTGTTATTACATTTTATATTTATGTCACGGCGTTGTTTAGGGGGGCTGTCATCTAGCCTAGTTCTGGATGGACAAGGTCATATTATTATCTGAAAATTGTTTATGGTTGGTCTATACCTTTAATGATAGATCTTTTCTGTTGTGAATTGATTCAATAATTATGTAATATGGCTTACCATATTAAGTCAGTCTCTTTATTAATGTTTATATCACATTGCTCCTTTGTGCTGTCCCATGCAGCCTCTTCTTCCTCTGCAGCTAAAATCAGTTGACGACCCAGGGGAATAATGGCAGTACTAGCCTTGTTACATGACAGTGCTCAGGAACGGTAATTGGGCGATAGATCTGTGCACCTGTTCCAGGTATTCTCACCGCCAGTGGAATAAGAAGTATCTGTAAGTGAGCACAGGTAAAGTAAGTGTAAGGGGATGCCCTTACAATTGAAGTTGCTCTTTTAAAAATTATCAAAATATTTTATATTCAAATGATGATTTTGTCATTACTATATTCTGGTTTAGAGTATTTAACAACTGAACCACCCTTAAAGTGAATGTAAACCCTCACATATATCCAGTGAAGTGAACAGCCTCAGATGATACACAGAGATGAAACAAATCTCCCTACATAAGTTTTACTTGTAAATCTGCTATCTTGCTCTTTCTACACTCTTTGGTGCAGTTTGTTTTAGAAATCTTTCTTCCTCTTTCAGCAGTGGGTGGGGAGTCTGGGCTTACACGGTTCAGTGTTGGGACCCTTACTTTTTAATATCTTTATAAATGATATAGGGTCTGGGATGTCAGTCTTTGCAGATGACACTAAGCTATGCAGTGGAATAACATTCTTACAGTATGTCTCCAATTTACAAGCTGACCTCAATGCACTGTCTAATTGGGCACCTAAATGGCAAATGATGTTTAATGTTGATAAATTTTAAGTTATGCACTTGGAGGCTAAGAATATGCATGCATCATACATACTAGGGGCAACTGGGGGAATCCATAGTGGAGAAGGATCTGGGGGTTTTGGTAGATAAGCGCAATAATAGCATGCAATGCCAAGCTGCGGTTTCCAAAGCGAGCTAAGTCCTTTCTTGTATTAAGAGGTATGGATTCCAGAGGGTGAGATATCATTTTGCCCCTGTACCAATCGTTAGTAAGACCTCATCTGGAATATGCAGTTCAGTTTTGGTGCACCAGTTCTCAAAAAGAATATTGGGGAACTGGAGAAAGTGCAGAGAAGTGCAACCAAACTGATAAGAGGAATGGAGGAGCTAAGCTATGATGAAAGACTAGAGGAACTGAACTTGTTCTCTCATGAGAAGAGGAGATTAATGGGGGATATGATCAACATGCACAAATACATAAGTGGGTCCAGATAGTGAACTTGGTGTTGCGTTATTCATTTTAAGGTCATCACAGAGGACAAATAGGGTACTCTTTACGTCTAAAGGAAAAAAATTTCCTCTCCAAATGCCGAAAGGTTTCTTCACAGTAAGAGCTGTGAAAATGTGGAATAGACTCACTTCAGAGGTGGTTCTGGCCAGCTCAGCAGATTGCTTAAAAAAAGGCCTGGATTATTTCCTTAATGTACATAATATAACTGGGTACTAACATTTATAGGTAAAGTTGATCCAGGGAAAATCCGATTGCCTCTCGGAGGATCAGGAAGAAATTTTTTCCCTTGCTGTAGCAAATTAGATCATGCTTTGTTGGGGTTTTTCGTATTCCTCTGGATCAACTGTGGGTCAAGGATTGTGTAAATGGGATTGTATGACATATTTTTTTTTTGGTTGAAATAGATGGACTTGGGTCTTTTTTCGACCTGACTATGTAACTATGTAAGTACACTGTGTGTGAGCTGATTGGAGGAAAGGGACACACCCCTCTCCACATAGGCAGAGGAATGAAAAAACATGCAGAGATGTATTCTGAATAGACAAGCTCTCTGCTTATTTCCCTCTAAGCTCCCTCCCGGACACAAGTTTTCAGCTGCTGTTATCTCATGTGTCAGAGAACTTGTCAGAAGTGACTCTACTGATAACAGAGGAACGGAGAACCAGAGAGAAACAACACTTAGAGCTTTGGGGAGTGATAAGTAAACACTACAGATATACAGTATCTCAGTATCTCACAAAAGTGAGTACACCCCTCACATTTTTGTAAATATTTTATTATACCTTTTCATGTGACAGCACTGAAGAAATGACACTTTGCTACAATGTAAAGTAGTGAGTCTACAGCTTGTATAACAGTGTAAATTTGCTGTCCCCTCAAAATAATTCAACACACAGTCCCTAATGTCTAAACAGCTGGCAACAAAATGTCCAAATTGGGCCCAATTAGCCATTTTCTCTCCCCAGTGTCATGTGACTCGTTAGTGTTACAAGGTCTCCGGTGTGAATGGGAAACAGGTGTGTTAAATTTGGTGTTATCACTCTCACTGTCTCATACTGGTCACTTGAAGTTCAACATGGGAGCTCATGGCAAATAACTCTCTGAGGATCTGAAAAAAATTATTGTTGCTCTACATAAAGATGGCCTAAGCTATAAGAAGATTGCCAAGACCCTGAAACAGAGCTGCAGCACGGTGGCCAAGACCATAAAGTGGTTTAACAGGACAGGTTCCACTCAGAACAGGCCTTGCCATGGTCGACCAAAGAAGTTGAGTGCACGTGCTCAGCGTCATATCCAGAGGTTGTCTTTGGGAAATAGACATAGTCACCTTTGTTGCAGAGGTTGAAGGTGTGGGGGGTCAACCTGTCAGTGCTCAGACCATACACTGCACCCTGCATCAAATTGGTCTGCATGGCTGTTGTCCCACAAGGAAGCCTCTTCTAAAGATGATGCGCAAGAAAGCCCGCAAACAGTTTGCTGAAGACTAAGGACATGGATTACTGGAACCATTTCCTGTGGTCTGATGAGACCAAGATAAACATATTTGGCAGCAACCAGGTGAGGAGTACAAAGACAAGTGTGCCTACAGTCAAGCATGGTGGTGGGGGTATCATAGTCTGGGGCTGCATGAGTGCTGCCGGCACAGGGGAGCTACAGTTCATTGAGGGAATGCCAACATGTACTGTGACATACTGAAGCAGAGCATGATTCCCTCCCTTCAGAGACTGGGCCGCAGGGCAGTATTCCAGGATGATAACAACCCCAAACACACCTCCAAGATGACCACTGCCTTGCTATAGAAGCTGACGGTAAGGGTGATGGAATGGTCAAGCATGTCTCTAGACCTAAACCCTATTGAGCATCTGTGGGGCATCCTCAAACAAGGTGGAGGAGAGCAAGGTCTCTAACATACACCAGCTCCATGATGTCATCTACTACTCCATGTCATCATGGAGTAGTAGAAGAGGACTCCAGAGGCAACCTGTGAAGCTCTGGTGAAGTCCATGCCCAAGGGGGTTAAAGCAGTGCTGGAAATTAGTGGTAGCCACACAAAATATTGACACTTTGGGCCCAATTTGAGAATTTTCAGTTAGGGGTGTACTCACTTTTGTTGCCAGTGGTTTAGACATTAATAGCTGTGTGTTGAGTTATTCTGAGGGGACAGCAAATTTACACTGTTATACAAGCTGTATTTGTTACTTTACATTGTAGCAAAGTGTCATTTCTTCAGTGTTGTCACATGAAAGGATATAATAACATATTTACAAAAATGTGAGGGGTGTACTCACTTTTGTGAGATACTGTATGTGCTTAAGTCAAATTTCATGAATGGGGATTACAACCACTTTAAAGGAAACTTGTATTGAGGAAATTTGGAAACTGCCATTATTAACCTTCACTTCAGAAAATATCAGTTACCTGACTGTCATGCGCATCCAGTGTGTTCAGTACTTTTTGAGCCACTGTACTAAAGCAAGTGTGCAGATCCATTAATTCTGATTGTGACATTCTTTTGGTCAGTGACTTTTCAGAGGGCAGCCACTATATATATATATATAAAAAAACAGCATTTTTGCTTGCATGTGATTGGATGATGGAAGTCAGCTGAGCCTCTGCTCATTTACTAAGCTCTGGAGGGAAGACAGTAATTATTGCTAGCGGCTATAGTAGCCGCTTGTAATAATTAGAAGCAAATCTGGCAGGCTGGTTGTACCCAAGTTGATCAGTCGATCAACTTGGTACATTCAGCCTGTCCCTTAATGGTTCAAATCTTGGCCGGTTCTTGCTGAAGCAGCCAAGATTCAAACCGTGTATGGCCAGCCTACATGAATGGAAATATCTCTAATGCAGTTCCAGATAGAGGTTCTAACTCTTCCTTGCTCTATTCAAAAAAAAAATTGGCCGTGCATACACTTTACAAACTCTTTTACTTTGTCTTATACAAATATAGTCCCTCTTTATCTTTTAGAGTGCCTATGTTTTCAGATATTTTAGATACTATATTTGCTTAATTTTCCTATATTTATTTCAAAAGAAATATGTTGTGCCATTATTTATCTCGCCTGAAAACTTTATTTCTCTTGCTATAATTTTGGTAATGTTGCTTCGATATTTCATTAAAAAAATTGCTGTGTGAATGTCTCAAGAATTTTGCCTAATATGTTAATTCGTAAGGAAGTTGTAGGCCAAAGTCACAGGAAAAGTCATACGACCTTGCCGTCGCTGCAGTGAACCAAGCCTAAAGCCTAGTACACACTATCAGTTTTTTTTTCATTCAACCCAGCTTGGTTGAACAGAAAAAATCTCCCTAGCTGAGCTATTGTGGTCAGACAGGGGGCGGCCCCCCTGCTAGCACACTGTGGTCAGCGCTCTCAGCCATCTCATCGGGAGCAGAGTGGCTGCCATACACACAGGCCGAATGTGGGCCAGTTTTTATTGAAATGGCTGATAACGCCCAGCATTCGGCTCATGTGTACTAGGCTTTAGATACTTTCATCCAAGACAGTGGCTGAAAGTATCAGTACCATTGGGTCAAAAAAACAACCAGGCAGCTAGCCCTCGACTTATTTAGTTGAATGGCATTGTTATTTTTTTTTTAGCTCTGTGAATAATCTTTGTATTATAATGTGCAATTATGCCTAATCCTCCACAGGCATTATTAACACATAGGCACAGGCAATTTGTGTTCATGGCCAAGGAATAATCTTTAAAAAGAACAATCAATTGGGATTAAACAACTTCCAGAGTATTCAAAGTTAGTATCGTGTTGAACCATGATGTCGATTATGATATATATTTATGTATATATTCATTTTTCGTTTCCAGCCCCAAGGGCTAATGATGAAAAGGAAACAAGTGCACATGTGCCTTCCATTACATCTAAAAGATATAAAGATCTAGTGTTTTATCTTCAGCCAAAATAAAGAAAACTTACATAAAAATGAAGTGGATAGTTAATGGTCTGTTATTATTAAAGGGTTTACTTTCTTTAGAAGAGTTTATTTTATCTTTCTTTTCTACTTTAAAGAGGATGTTGACATTACCATTCAAATATTATACTGTTGAGAAGGACTAAAAAAAGACATATGTTCATCCAGATCAACCTTTAGCATGCAATGCAACACAGTCAATACTGAATATACAACAATGCAATGCAATCAATACTGCATATACAACAAGAGTGAAATCAGTCAGTGAATTCTTAAAACATTAAAATTGCACTAAAGTTAGAACTAACACTCTATTTATCCTAACCTTAGGTATGGGTAAGCAATTGCAATTTTTATTTTGTAATATCTTGTGCGTGTTGGTGGATAACGATTCAAATTCCCAATTACATTTTTTGTGCTATGAAAAATTCCTCACTCAAGAAGCCTACATGACGGGTGATGGGTGGAATTAGAATACCTAGCTGGCCAACTCATATAGCTCTATAAATGGTATTCTTAGAACACAAGAGTTCCAACAATAAGGTATTTGAAAAGAGTTGTTGACTTACTGTACTACACCTTGTTAAAAATAAAACAGATGTATGTACAATATATAAAGAAATAAATAAATCTATGTGTGAAATTAGACAACTATACAATTAATGGACAGCATTTTGAAGCAGAACTGGCCCTAAGATATAATTGTCATGTTAAGTGTATGCATGTCAATTGCAACACTTTGTGGTACTCAGACCTCCAGTGCTGTTCTGAATCCTGACTATGCCTTAAAGCGTTTGTTACCCTAAAAAAAAAAAAAAAAAAAAAAAAATGGTTCCTGCTCCCTTAAGTCTAGGCTAAGGAAAATGTGTATTACATTAGGGCTCAATCAGGGGTGTGCATCATGCAGAGCTCAGGAGTGTGTATTGTGCAAAGCTCAGAAGTGTGTATAGTGCAGAGCTCAGGAGTGTGTATTGTGCAGAGCTCAGAAGTGTGTTTAGTGCAGAGCTCACAAGTTCACATCATGCAGGGTTCAGAAGTGTGTATAGTGCAGAGCTCACAAGTTGACATCATGCAGGGCTCAGGAGTGTGTATTGTGGAAGGCTCATAAGTTCACATCATGCAAGGTTTAGGAGTGCATATCACACAGGGTGCAGGGCTCATGAGTGCATATCGCGCAGGATGCAAGGCTCAGGAGTGGTAATTTCACAGGGCTCAGGAGTGTGTATAATGCAGGGCTCGGGTGTGCATATCACACAGGGTGCAGAGCACAGGAATACATATCGCACAGTGTGCAAGGCTCTTGGAGCTGGTATCATACAGAGCTGTACAGTATGTAATTCAGCGTTTAGGAGTGCATATTACAAAGGGTGCAGGGCTCAGGAGTGCATTTCACACAGGGTGCAAGGCTCAGGAGTGCACATCATGCAGAGCTTAGGAGTGTGTATCGTGCAGGGCTCAGGAGCGTGTATCGCACAGGGTGCAGAGCTCAGGGGTGCATAACATGGAAAGTGCATATAATGCAGAGCTCAGGAATATATAGGGTTGAGGAGTGTGTATTTTGCAGGGCTCAGTAGTGCATAGCACACAGGGTGCAGGAATCATGATTGCATATCATGCAGAGCTCAGAAATATATATCATGAAGGGCTCAGGACTGTGTATTGTGCAGGGCTCAGGGGGACTGCATATCATGCAGGGCACTACATATAATTTTACTCAGGGTTCAGGGCTCATGAGTACATATCGCACAGGGTGCAAGGCTCAGGAGTGGTTATTACACATGGCTCAGGAGTGTGTATCATGCAGGGCTTAGAAGTGCATATCACACAGGGTGCAGGGCTCAGAAGTAAATATCGCACAGTATGCAAGACTTTTGAAGCGAGTATCCTACAGGGCTGAGCAGTGTGTATTTCTGGGTTCAGAAGTGCATATCACTAAGGATGCAGGGCTCAGGAGTGCATGTCACACAGGGTGCAAGGCTCAGAAGTGGGTATCGCACAGGGCTCAGGAGTGTGTATCGCACAGGGCTCAGGAGTGTTTATTGTACAGGGCTCAGGAGTACGTATCACATAGTGCTCAGAAGTGCATATTGCACAGGGTTCAGGGCTTAAGAGTGCATGTCGCACAGGGTGCAAGGCACAGGAGTGCAAGCATATCGTTCAGGGCACAGGAGTTTGTATTATACAGGGCACATTGCTTAGGGCTCAGGAGTGTGTATTGCACAGGGTGCAGGGCATAGAGATGCATGTTGTACAGGGTGCACAGCTCAAGAATAGGTAACACACAAGTCAGTGTACAATTTTTTTTCTTTTAAATGAACCATCAATATTAATAGGACTAACAATGGTGCTACATGGCTAGACTTTGTCAACATGCCTGAACTTGGTGGTGTAGAAGGTATTTTCCTAAAGCTCATTTTAATGCAAATGACTCATACAAATCAGCAATTAACTAATGTGCAGTTGTTTTATCATGCATAATGTGCAACATGTTCACATATAGTATCCATCCCAACTCTAAGCATTGGGTCACTATGCCTGCAGATGGTAAGAATAAATGTGCAATATTTCATGCAATTGCAAGAAATAATTACGGTAGTTGCAAGTGCAAGTGCTTCAAGAGACTACATTTTTTCTTTCTTCCTGTTCCTGCTTTTCCATAGTCATCTCATGGACTTAGTTATGCTAATGTTAATGTACTTAGCTATACAAATTATAATGATTGCAAAGAGCACATTCAATTACTTTTTCCTTGATTTTGTGGAAATGATATGAACTGATTTGCTATCTCTAAAATTGATGTTTTGTATATATTCATCAGAGATCTAGGAGGAAAAAAGGCAGAAGCCAAAAAAACTCTAACTTAGTAATTAGCTTATTTCTTCTACATTAACTTATACACTTTAAAGCCTCGTACACACAATTGGATTTTCGGCAGGGAATTGTGTGATGACAGACTGTTTGCCTAAAATCCGACCGTCCATCAGACAATTGTTGTACAACTTTCCGCCAACAAATGTTGGATGGCAGGCTAGAAAATTTTTGGCGGTCTGTTGTCAGATTTTCGTATCGTGTGTACACAAGTCCATCACACAAAAGTCCAAAGTACAAACATGCATGCTCGAAATTAGTGCTCACCAAACATGACATTAGCAGAAGGTGCCCAAAGGGTGGCGCTCAAGAGCTGAAATACCACATCGTATGTCACTACGTTCGTGTTTGTTGGCCAACAATTGTGTGCCATTGGTATGCAAGATGAGCTCCTGGCACACGCCCTTCGGACAAAAGTTTGTCGCTCTGTTGGCCAACAATCTGAAGCTTTACACTAGTGAAGCTAAAATAAGATGACCAATGATTTTACTTAATAGTTTATTCTTTTTGCAAAAAAGTTAAATACGTGTGGTTCCAAAATCATTGGTGACATCTAAAAATGATAGGGTATATGCAATCAGTGCACTTTTTTGAGTCATAATTTTGACCTTAAGCGATAGCGTTTTACATGGCTTACCATACTTAGATGTTTGTTTTCTCATTTAGCACATTGGTGGAACTGCATTAAGAGAGCTACCCAGCACTTAATGCAATACTCACCATGTCTCTAGTGCTGTCCCCCACACGCGGCCAGCATCATTTAACACCTTTTCCTGTGAACCCAGGTTTTTATGGTCACTCCTCCTGGCCTCATGGTACAATGTTGCAGATAACTGTGCTGATGTCATATATCAGTGCCATTCTCTGCGGTATTGAAAACCAAATGCTGAAGGGAGAAGAGGAAGAAGACTTCACAGTACAGAGGACCCAAAGAAAAAAGTTATTTATAAAGGCAATTTTTGCGGAAATGGAGAGCATAGAGAGATGATGATCTGGGAGGCCTTTTTCTGCAAACCAGAGATCTGCTATCAGCACTTGTGTACAATATCAAAAAGCAACCTCATAAAGCAATGCATAAAAAGTGGTCATAGGCCATATTTTCCTATTTTTTTATCCAGCAATGCAATGAATGTTTATCCTCATGACACATCACAGGAAGCACCTCCATGGTTAACAGAGGACAGAATTAAAATTAGACTTGGGAAACTTAACATTAATAAATCACCGGGACCAGATGGCTTGCACCCGAGGGTACTTAGGGAACTCAGTCAAGTAATTGCCAGACCGTTGTTCCTAATTTTTCCTGACAGTCTACTGACTGGAATGGTACCAGCTGATTGGAGAAAAGCCAATGTAGCACCAATATTTAAAAAGGGTCCAAAACACATCCCTGGGAATTACAGACCAGTTAGCCTAACATCAATAGTATGTAAACTCTTGGTGGTGATGATAAGTGACTATATACAAGATTTTAGTAATGAGAACGGTATCATTAGCAGTAATCAGCATGGATTCATGAAGAATCGTTGTTGCCAAACCAATCTATTAACCTTCTATGAGGAGGTGAGTTGTCATCTAGATGAAGGAAGACCCATATCCGTGGTGTATCTGGATTTTGCAAAAGCATTTGAAACAGTTCCCCATATACGTTTACTGTACAAAATAAGCCCCATAAACACAAGACAGAAAAATTCCCCTAGGTGGACTTTCCCGGCACTTGCATAAAAAAAGAAAGAATATAGGAATAGAAACTATTGTACATAATAAAAGAATATATATTTTATTTGGTTGGAAAATACAAATATTAAAAACAAAGTGGATATCTTGAGTAACATAGTAATACTACTTAGTAGACATAATGAACATCAAGCAATAAGCAATGATGAAAGGAAACCAGAAGACTCTTTTCAAGCCAGACGCGTTTCGGGGTATTTTATATTTCTAGGGTCCTTCTTCAGGGGCATAGTTGAAAAGAGGGGTTCATCTAAGTTAATTGAGAGAATGAAAACAAGGGTCAAATAATGGTAGGGTTGTCACTAGATATCCAATGGGAGGTTTAAATGATCCATTGATCACCTACCTGGAAGAATTTCATTGAATGCTTGTGGAAAGGAGTTTAAAAAGGGAACCACTGAGAAAGGGCAGGGTGTAGAGGTGGGCAGTTATGGTATAGCAGGTATAGGTGCTATTCTTAGGTGGTACGAGCTGCAAGTTGGTAGGCAGCAATCTCCATAGAGGAGTATGACAATGCGCCCATCCCGCCCGACCCGGGCGTGCGCAAGCCAGAGCGATATGCTGAGGTCACAGGAAGGCGCCCCTATGAAAGGAAAAAATTAAGGTACCTTAGAGGGAGTTCAATATAAGTGATTTAATGAAAAGATAACAAACCAATTAGTGTAAAAAAAATATATATTATGCAGTAAATTACCTATTATAAGTACTGCATATATAGGCAGCATATTAATTGGAACAGTGCGGCCGAGAAAGGCACTGAATGTAAGTTGATAAATATGGTCTAGCTTGAAATACATAGGGTAATAAGAGTATTATTATAAAACAGGTTTATGCATTATAAAGGATAATAATAACTTCACATGTATACCCATGAGTGAGTAATATAATATGCATAGATCGTAAAGGATTCTATAATTATATATCCGAAGAGCTAGGGTAATGTGGACAAATGTAACATAGTAATATATAGCCAGTATGTCAAAGACAGTTGTCTTGCTAAAATAGCCATATGTATATGTTCCCAATGGCCTGCAGGAAATAAAACCATAGCAGGCTAGGAAGTGGTAAAGAAGCAAAAGCAATGCAACCGTATAGCTATAAATGTATAAATGATGAAAGAAAAGATATAATGCACTTAAAACAATGATCCTTGGAAAGGAAGGAGGTAAGAAAAAAATAAATAAAAATACCTTGAGAGGACAGTATGTGAGTACGGCTGACCACGCAATCCAGCATCCGGCATGTATAGCGCCTTAGCAGGGAATGAATGGGGCCGGTTTAAATAGTGAACGGGCTCCAATTAGCTGGCGTCAAAACGACGCACAGCTGTGTTGTGGAGACCATCAGCTGCGACGCCACACACAGACCCCCCGAAGCGAGGATGCGCGGCGCCGCCCCTACCGCGCATGCGCAAGCATGATGGCGTTGGAGCGACGTCGCGCACACCCGCCCCACCGACACGGAAGTGCCTATCCGGCGAACTGAGCATGCTCGCCGGAGTGGCAACATGGAGGCAATGGGCGTAGGATGGAGCAACGCCCAAATACCTCCCTAAGCGCCGCCCCAGGAATGAATTCTGGGGCGGCTTTCCGTGCCGGGCAACCGCTCTGGCCACACGTGCCTCGGGAGGGGCGGGGAGTGGGGGAACTGGCCAAAAAGAAGAAAGCATGTGGAAATGTATACCTAATGAGTGGGATAAAAATGGCCCAACCAAAAAAGGCATGGAAGAGTAAAAATAATGAAGGTTAAAGAACAACCTAAAGCAATTTTAATCAGGAAATTAGAATATAAGGATGGAACTAAACCCTGCTAGATCGGAGTGGTTTCTTAGAAATACAATAAATGGGGACTGGGACATGTTACAGAATGTAAGTTTTTTACAAGGGGGGGCAGACAGGATCGAATATTAAGCAGTGTATTGACAAAAGGTACATTAGGAGTGGTAGTATAACAGGCAAAATAATCCCTTTGTACAAACATTGTAGTATGCAGAAACATAAACAAAAATGGACAATAGAGAATTTAGCATTGGGCGACAAAAGGCCTAACCATGATTGAGGGTACATAAATGCTAACACAGAGTATGTAGTAATAACAAACAAATAATATATTGACAAAAGAGAGGTTCCTGGTGGGGAACCAACCAAGCTGATTGTGTGACTCCAATACATGGTTCCCTTATGGTACCAACTGAAGTAGTCGATAAAAGGATGAATACTTAAAATAAAAAATTGTAGGTGGGTGAATATTCCTTGTAAATTAAGGGGAAAGAAAGGGCGGGGGGGGGGGGGGAGCAAAGTATGTTAACACCTAATATCCCCACATACTTAAAGTTACATGAGCATAAATAAGACTCAATAACATGTCGGCATCTGAGGCCGATAATGCGGATATGCCTGTAGGGGTAGAGGGAGGGAAGGGGGAAGAAAAAAGCAGGGGGCATGTATATGGCCAGACACACAGCTTGGTGTACAAAGTACAATAACAGAGGGAAGAACAACCCGATAATACAACCAGCAGTTGGAAAAACGAAGATGGGGTAGTTACCACAGTGTGGCCGGAGGGAGGGAGAGGGTGGAATAACAGAATGCTGATGTGGGTGTAAAGGGTGATGGATGGAAAGGAGGGAAGGGGAGGGGAAGGGGGAGGGGAGGGAAGGGGAGGGGGGGAGAGAAAGGACCAGGGGGATGTAAAATAGGGTAGTCATGACATTACTTTTCCATTCCCCCGGAATTGAAACCTTCTAGGAATGGTTTAAAACAGACAGCCTCATTAAGGCCTGGGGGTGTAGTGGCCTTTAATGAATGGATCCATTTGAGTTCTCTCTGGAGTAAAATTTTATTCCAGTCACCCCCTCTGGGGCTAAGATGTATGCGATCCAAGATTAAAAATTTGATAGGGGGAAACTTGCCTCCATGTACCAGTGCCACATGTCGACCCAGAGGAAGGTCAGGGTCAGCTGTTTTCATGGATAAAATATGCCTGTATGCTCTTCGCCAAAACTCAAGTTTAGTCTTTCCTATGTAAAAGCAACCACAGTTACACTGGAGTAGATAAACCACTCCAGTGGTCCTGCAGGTAGCAAAATGTTTAGGAAAAAAAGTTTTCCCATTGGGGAGAGTGGGATTTCTTTGGGTCAACATGTAGCCACAGTAGTGGCAAGAGTCACAGGCAAATGTACCCCTGTATTTACAATGAGTTGTTGTTGATCTAAACTCGCTGTTGGTGATTTTGTCACCAATGGAAGTCGCTCTCCTAAATGTAAAATGGGTTTTTTTTGGCACTAGGTGGCCCAGGCTGGGGTCAAGAGCCAATAAGTGCCAGTATTTTTCAATTATTCTTTTAGTTTGATGATGTTGCTGGTTGTATGTTGTGATGATACTTAGTTGGTGTGTGTCCCTTTGTTGTTTAGTAGAGTGGAGGAGCATTTGTCTTGGTTTGTTAGTTGCTTTTTTAAAAGCCCATTTTTAGGGATTTGTGAGAGTATCCACGTATTAACAGTCTATCTCGTAGGGCAGCAGCTTCTTTAAAAAAGGTTTCATTGTCTGTGCAGTTGCGCTTGATCCTAATGTATTGCGAGTAAGGTATGGAATCGATCAAAGGTTTGGGGTGGAAGCTGGCAGCATGCAAAATGGTGTTGCCAGCAGTGCTTTTTCTGAATAGCTTAGTAGAAAGTTTGCCCTGTCCATCCTTGAAGATTTCAATATCTAAAAAAGTTACATGAGTATTGTTAAAGGACATAGTGAATGTCAGGTTGAAGTCATTTTTGTTCATCCTGGATATGAACTGCTCGAGTACATCCGAGGGGCCCTCCCAAACGACAAAAATGTCGTCTATGTATCGATACCACCCTTGAATGTGGTTTGTATATTGGGTGAGATTCCCGTCTGAAAGGAGGGCCTTCTCCCACTCCCCCAGGTACAGGTTGGCATACGACGGGGCACAACATGTCCCCATAGCTACCCCCCTGCACCTGGAGGTAGTGGGAGCCGAGAAAGGTAAAAACATTATGGGTGAGGATGTACTCGAGCAGTTCAATGATGAATTCATTGAATTGTAAAAGGGGGTCAGAGTCCAATTTTGTTGGAGTATATGTCTGATTGCTGCCAAACCTAATTCATGTGAAATGGAGCTGTAGAGCGTCTCCACGTCAATGGTGACTAGGAGAGCTCGATCTGAGACAAACAAATGGTCCAGGATTTGTAAAAAATGGCTTGTGTCCTTTACATAGGATGTCAATGACACAACGAAGGGCCTTAAGTATTCATCAATTAGTTTGCTAGCGTTGTCGCTTATTGAACCCACACCTGAGATTATAGGCCTACCCGGTGGATCTAACAGATTTTTGTGCACTTTAGGGAGTGCGTAGAATGTGGGGGTCTTGGGAAAGTTGTTTCTCACAAAAGTCCAGGTAGATTTACTGATTATGTTTTTGAGAAATGCGGAATCAACTAACGCGTAAAATTCTTTATTGTATTTCTCAACAATAGAGGCTGGCATACAACGGTACCAGTCCACATTGTTGAGAATTTTTTTACAGATCTTGATATAGTGGTTGTTGTCCAAGACTACCACATTCCCTCCCTTGTCAGATGGTTTTATAGTAATCGTATTATTAGCCTTCAGAGAATCTAGTGCCTGTAGTTCTCCTGGGCTAAGATTGGAAGGGAAACGGCATGAGGTAGTTATAAGGCCGGCCGACAAAGGAGGTGGACTGGTCATCTTGGACAAAAAAGACTACCAAGAAGAGATGGGCAACCTACTAAATGTGGAAAACACATATAAAAGACTCAGAACAAATCCAAAGAGAAAATATGAGAAACAACTAAAGAAGTACATCACTAAAGGAAAGGCTATGGGGATTTTGAATGCTAGAGAAGCTGAATATTTATACTCTAACTCTACAAAGACCCCTGTGATATATTACACACCAAAGATTCATAAAAGACTGAACAAACCACCTGGAAGACCTATTATCAGTGGCATAAATTCAATCTTCTCCAGATTAGGGGAATATCTGGATAAATATCTGAAACCTCTGGTACAGCAAGGGAAATCACATCTGCGGGATAGTTTACAACTCATCGAAGAACTCCAAAGTATAAAAGGTACAGAAAATTGGGTATTGGCAACAATAGATGTCAATTCACTGTACACAAGCATTGAGCAACCAGATGGATTGCTTGCAGTAGAAAAGGCTCTATTTGAGAACACAGGAATGAGACAGGGACAGATCAATTACATTGTGGAAGGCCTGAAAATGGCAATGGAGTGCAACTACTTTTGGTACAACAAGGAATATTTTGTACAAACCAAAGGTGTCGCAATGGGGGCACGATATGCACCAAGCGTTGCAAACCTGTTCATGAACATGTGGGAGGAGGAATATATTTACAACAAAAATATCCCTCAAATTAAAATGTATCGTAGGTATATTGATGATTTAATCATCTTATGGGATGGCACCACGGACAGCTTTGAGAAATTCCTTGAAGGGCTGAACGGAAATAGGTACGGCATCACGTTTACGGGTAAATGGAACCTGCATGCGATTGACTACTTGGATTTGGAAATCTTCAAAGCAGGTGATTCCCTTAACACCCGTACTTTCTTTAAAAGCACAGATCGTAACGGGTATATACCCACTTCAAGCTGTCACCATCCGAAGTGGAAATCCAACATTCCAAAAGGCCAACTACTAAGGATAAGGAGAAACTGCAATACATTGGAGGACTTTGAGGTCCAGGCAGATGTCTTGATTGAGCGGTTCCAGGAGAAAGGATATCCACAAGAAAATCTGAATAAATTGAAACAGGAGATCAAGAACATGGACAGGAACCAACTACTTCAGAAGAACATCAGGGCCAGGAATGACCAGATGGAGATGACCTTCATTACAGGGTTCAACAACCAATACAAGGATGTTGAACGGATCATTAAGAAATACTGGCCCATCCTGAAAGAGGACCGAGTATTAGCAAAAATCCTCCCCACCAAACCGAAGTTTATGTACAGGAAAGCACCTACCCTTCGTAACCATCTTGTACATAATGTTATTGACCCCCCCAAGCATACTCAAATTATACCCAATATGAAAGGGTTCTTCAGATGCCGCAGATGTCTACCATGTAGAGTTAGCAAACCCCAACCTAGGAAAAAGGAAAAGTTCAAGTCAACTGTAGACCATAAAGAATATCAGATTAAGGAGTTGATAACCTGTCACAGCACTCATGTCACCTACATCATTGAGTGCCCCTGCCATCTACAGTACGTGGGGAGAACCACCCGCCCACTCTATGTCAGGATACGGGAACATATCAAAAATATTAAAAAAGGGTTTCCGAAGCATCATCTATCACGGCACTTTGCCGAGTTCCATCAAAAAGATCCCAGTGGCCTTATTTTTTATGGTATTGATCAGGTGAAAACCCACTGGAGAGGGGGCAACAAAGAAACATTAGTCTCCAGGAATGAGACAGAGTGGATATATCGGTTGGGGTCTATTGCCCCCAAAGGGTTAAATCTGGACATAGACCTCAACTGTTTTATAGCTAATCCGTAAATCCACTCATAGTAGGAGATAGTTCCCCTGTGTCCTTTTTGGCACAGGTTCTCAGCCTGCACCTGTCAGTTGTTCAATAAAACTAAGAGAGGACTATAGCAACAAGAAACTATGTTACTAACTATTCTGTTGCCTTTGTATATATGTGCTATGGAACAATGGCTAAGTAGGGGATAGTGATAGAAATATAGTAGATATAAGGTTTATGGGGTTGTCATACAGGCTGTACATAATCACACACCCCACGAATATGGGGTACAGGTGCATGCCATACTAGGTTTGTGGTATTAGGTGTATTCTGTATGCAACAGGATACTGTTCCCATGCACTTGTATGAGCCCTGAGCCATTCCCTCCATGTTATCCTTCCTTTTTCAGCAAATATCGTATATGGGGATTCCATGTATATGTTTCTTGTTTTAAATATATCCCACATCTTGGGTCGTTATCATGCACCTCAATCCTTCCGGTTTTTTAGTTCCCTAGAATGAGATGAGGGGCCTGGGATTTGGACACCACAGTGGAATAGTATACTAAGCAGTATCTGGGTGGGAGTGAGAGAATACACCACCTAAGATAACACAGGGAGGCTAATGCACGTGGGCATTAATCACGTGAAGGAGCACCTTAAAGTTGGAAATGCTCTTTGGGTATATAATTTCATTTATAATTTCCATGAGGGACCCGGGTGGTACTAGACATACTAGGTATTGGTCCCAAGTCTCAGATGATATAAGCCTACTTAGTTTTTTATTCATTTATATATTTATTGTATTTTTTTCTATACATTTTCTGTTATTTTTTAAGTTTCCTGTTTTTTGTAATGTGGAGATCGGAGAATGAAATATATACAGATAGTAAAATATACCCAACATCCTGGTTCTGCACCCGCAATAGGGACTTGGGGTGACACTCTATTTCATCCACTTTTACAAGATAGACACTGAGTTTGCAAGGTGGAAGACATGCATTACCGTTATCCACCACTGCGGGCTGTGTCTATACGATATACTTACCTGGTGTAGAAGTAAAGATGATTTTTATTTAATCCTAACCTATATCGTACAAGATGCTTGATGTTTACATTGCTTTATGTGAAATGAGTCTGCCAATTTATGTAAAAGGTCAGCGGAGATGTGTGGGTCAGCATTAAATAGTAAACACCTCGACATATGCCCACAGGGATCTGATTTGGGCACCGCCCAATGGGGACGTATGGGAGGGGGAGCCACGGGATTGAAAATCCAATCAAAATCCCTGCAGGGACGGGATAGGGGAGGATCCAGCATGTCCGCCTGCCTTATAACCTGTGAGGTGTAGTAAGATGGCGCCGCCTTTGAAAACGTCGATGACGAAACGCGTAAGGCGGGGCTACGCACTTACGTCATTTCCGGGTATGGAGCGAGAGAGCCTGGAACGCAGCTGAACCGCACGCCGCACGCTGCGGGACATACTTCCTGGCTCTCGGCTTCACCCATAGTGTAGTACGCTGTGTGTTTTTCCCCGAGAGGGGAGTTTTTATGGTTTTATGGTATTAAAGATTTTTATCATACTACACTATGAGGTGGCATCTCTTTCCTTGAGGGCTTAGTTGCTGACCCCCATCCTGGATATCGTATGAAGTGGTAATCCGGAACTCCTGGGAGAGAGGCCATTCCACCGCAGCACCACGGGACACCGAATAAGAGGACGGTTCTGGGATCCTAGATTGTCTATCACCCCTGCAGGGGTAGTGGAAGCTGGTGAGTGGGGAGCCAAAGGGGAGCACAGAAGTCACGGATCTACCTCTGTGGGCACCAAAAGTCACTAAGCTGTTGGAACTTTTTTGCTGCTATTCAAAATTGGAATGCACTATTTGAGACAGACTCTTTCTCTCTCTTTTTTGCCTAATTTGAAATTTTGACGTCATCTAGAGTCTTGCTGGACTTGACTGCACATATTGCACTTTATTGAACATTTATAAGTTGGATTGTTGGTTATATATACACGTATGTGTGGGATTGCACTGTCATATTACATACATATATTGCATTGTTATACACTTGTTTTTGCACTGGTCATTTAGAGTCTTGTTGGACTCGATTGCACTATACTGCATTGCATTGCACATTTATAAGTTGGAGTGTACGGTCAAATATATATGTAGGTGCAGTATTGCACTGTCATATCACATACATTGCACTGTCATATGCTCGTTTTTGCACTGGTATACATACACATGCCACGAATTTTGTATATATAGAAGTTGGTATTTTAATTAGCTGCTTAGCAGCAGCACTTTAGTAGTTTCCTTTTTTTTTTTTTTTTTCTCATTATCCTAATATGGAGGTATGTGCAATAAGCTAAGGTTTGGCAACACGTATACCTATACTTCCACAAAGTTTTTATGATTTAATATGAGTTTCACCCATTAAGAATTTCACAGCTCTCACCGTTTGGGTTTGGATCACTATTTATTTATTCAACATAGTCACTGTTTATGTCATTGAATTTTGTACAGCCCACAAGGGAGCGCCATACCCCCATTAACTATTCAAGATTGGAAGGTCCTTTCTTTTTTATTCTGAGTTTATCCAGGTCGTTGTTAACAAGTTTAAGAAAAGCTACTGCATTCGGACATGTGCTAGGTGGCGGGTAAAGATCCGATTTTTTTCTTTAGTTTTGAAGCGCCCGAGTGTGATTGGACATCAGGGTCCTCTATTTGTTGGAGAATGCGAGGGAGGTCTATTTGGTCGATCAAATCGGTTGTATCGCTCTCCTCCAATAGCGCAACAAGCTGGTCCAGAGCTCGATTTTCCTGAGGGGTAAAGTTGCTTTTGATATCTTGTTTCTGGTAAAGTTTTTTAAGGATTATTTTCCGGATAAATAATTGGAGGTCTTTATATAGTTCAAATTTGTCTAACCTGTAGTTAGGACAAAAATTTAATCCTTTTTTCAGGATGGAAATTTCATATTCTGAGAGGGGATAAGAGGATAAGTTGATAATGCTCAAGTCAGTGTCCGAGTGAGTGAGTGTGGTAGGGAGGAGAATCATAGTGTCATTTGTGTGTAAGTGTTTAGGTTTGGTGGAGGTGGTTTGAGACCGGCCAATACCAGGTCTAAAAAAGACGAGTCGTTACGACTAGGCTCGTGTATGGTGGTGGTGTCCTGAGGAAGAGGAGGTGGGTGTGCCTGTGTTGCGTAATTGGACAACAATCCCTTAGTGATGTTGTCGGGATGTGCAGGAATAAGGGGATTAGATTTCTTATCTGAGATTGATTTTTTAGGTTTCTGGTCTTGAGTGGAATCGCCTGAGAGTTGGCGTTTGGTGCCAGAGGAGGATTTTGCTTTGGAAGTAATGAGCGGGGGAATGTGGGGCGGAGGTTTGTTGGAGGGAGGATTCTGGGGTATATTCGGATTCCTGGTTGTCTTGTTATTTTGGTTCCATTTGTAGGCCTTACCGGCCTCAAATGCGTTTTTATCCCTGTGGAATTTGAAGTTTTTTTCAATAAGAATATTTTTATTGAAGGATTCAAGATGGATTTTAAGTTTTTTCTCTTTGATGGAGACTGATTGGTGTGTCTTGAATTTTTGGAGTTGTTCACAAGTCTTGGTGATTTCAATGTCCAATGCTAAGGATCTTTTTGTATATTCATCTATTAGTATCTGCATAAGGTTCCGTGAACATGTTTGTAAAGCATTTTCCCATGTGGACTTGAAATCCGCGTCCAGATCCTCCAGAGTGGGGAAGATCTGGACGCGGAGACCCAATGGGTTCATATTGCTTTTTAGGTATTCCTGAAATGACCTAATATGCCAAAAAAATTAGGATTTTTTCTCTTAGTTCTTAGCAAGTTTAAAAAACAAAGAGGATATCTCTGCTTCGGTACGATCACTGTCGTCGAATTTATCCAAGTATTGTTGCATTAGAGTATCCCAGTCATGACCCACAAATATATTTTCAAAGTGTATAGTCTCCGTTTCAGAAGCCATTATCTAGTGATATGTTGAGGAAGTAAAATTTATTTAGATGGTTAACAAAACCTGGGGATGGGGTAGAAAATCTCTCCAGGGGAAGGGGGGATACAATCCCCAGGGAGGGTAATTTTAATTAATGTGGAAAATATCAGTAACCTAAAGTACGTTGGTCAAGCGGGGAGTGGTATTTGCTACCAGAGAAACATTGAACAGAGAGAGGAGACCAACTTGTTTAGGAGGAAAGCCGTGCCACGTCCAATAATACATAAACACAAGACAGAAAAATTCCCCTAGATGGACTTTCCCGGCACTTGCATAAAAAAAGAAAGAATATAGGAATAGAAACTATTGTACATAATAAAAGAATATATATTTTATTTGGTTGGAAAATACAAATATTAAAAACAAAGTGGATATCTTGAGTAACATAGTAATACTACGTAGTAGGGATGAGCCGAACACCCCCCGGTTCGGTTCGCACCAGAACCCGCGAACGGACCGAAAGTTCGCACGAACGTTAGAACCCCATTGACATCTATGGGACTCGAACGTTCGAAATCAAAAGTGCTCATTTTAAAGGCTAATTTGCATGGTATTGTCCTAAAAAGGGTTTGGGGACCCGGGTCCTACCCCAGGGGACATGTATCAATGCAAAAAAAACTTTTAAAAACGGCCGTTTTTTCGGGAGCAGTGATTTTAATGATGCTTAAAGTAAAAAAAAAAAAAGTGAAATATTCCTTTAAATATCGTACCTGGGGGGTGTCTATAGTATGCCTGTAAAGTGACGCGTGTTTCCCATGTTTAGAACAGTCCCTGCACCAAATGTCATTTTTAAAGGAAAAAATCTCATTTAAAACTGCTTGCGGGTTTAATGTCATGTCGGGTCATGGCAATATGGATGAAAATCAGTGAGACAAACGGCATGGGTACCCCCCAGTCCATTACCAGGCCCTTTGGGTCTTGTATGGATATTAAGGGGAACCCCGCACCCAAATTAAAATAAGGAAAGGTGTGGGGCCACCAGGCCCTATATACTCTGAACAGCAGTATACAGGCGGTGCAAACAAGACAGGGACTGTAGGTTTGTTGTTAAGTAGAATCTGTTTGTAATTTTGAACATTTTTAACGTGTTTAGCTCCAGCCAAAAAATCTTTTCTAAGCTTTTTGGAAAACATAGGGAAGGGTTATCACCCCTGTGACATTTGTTTTGCTGTCTTTCCTCCTCTTCAGAAGATTTCACCTCACTTTTTTGTCCCAATGAAAAATGTTTTTTGAAAATTTGGGTTTTTTTGTGGAACAAGGATTGGAAAGCATCAGTGGAAAGGAGAAATTGTTTTCCCATATTAACTCTTACAGGAAAGAATTTCCCTTCCTAGGGGTAGATTTCATCTCACTTCCTGTTGTCTCCTTCCGTTTGCAAGTAGGAGTCGTTTGTAAGTTAGATGTTTGAAAGTAGGGTCCTGCCCTATATACTCAGCAGAAATTTGGGCCTTAGGTGTTGCTGTGGCCACAACACTGTAAGCCCTCACAGGGCCCTGCTGTGAAATACTAGATCAAGAATTGTAATTACATGCCCCTGTTGAACAGGAGCTGAAAAATTAGGCCTTAGGCACTGGTGCTGGTGCCACAACACTGCAACCCCTCACAGACACTCTAGTTGGAACGCAGGAACGAGCCCTGCTGCAAAGTATTGCTTCAAAAATTGTAATTACACGCCCCTGTTAGACAGGGGCAGAAAAATTGGGCCTTAGGCACTGGTGCTGGTGCCACAACACTGCAACCCCTCACAGACACTCTAGTTGGAACGCAGGAACGAGCCCTGCTGCAAAGTATTGCATCAAAAATTGTAATTACACGCCCCTGTTAGACAGGGGCAGAAAAATTGGGCCTTAGGCACTGGTGCTGGTGCCACAACACTGCAACCCCTCACAGACACTCTAGTTGGAACGCAGGAACGAGCCCTGCTGCAAAGTATTGCATCAAAAATTGTAATTACACGTCCCTGTTAGACAGGGGCAGAAAAATTGGGCCTTAGGCACTGGTGCTGGTGCCACAACACTGCAACCCCTCACAGACACTCTAGTTGGAATGCAGGAACGAGCCCTGCTGCAAAGTATTACATCAAAAATTGTAATTACACGCCCCTGTTAAACAGGGGCTGAAAAATTGTGCCTTAGGCACTGGTGGTGGCGCCCAGAACCAAAAATGTTCTTACAAGCTATCAGCGTGATGATTGAGGAGGAAGAGGATAATTACTCAGGGATAGTCACTCAGCATCAGCATAGGCAGTCTTTGAAGGGATCTGAGATTTCAAAAAAAATTATTCGGTTACATCAGCATCAGGTGCTTGGTAGCTGGTGGTGATCCAAGACTCATTCATTTTTATGAAGGTCAGCCGATCGACCGAGTCGGTGGACAGACGCACCCTGTGATCGGTTACCACGCCTCCAGCAGCACTGAATGTGCGTTCCGAAAGAACGCTGGATGCAGGACAGGCCAGTAGCTCAATTGCATACTGTGCAAGCTCTGGCCAGTGATCCATCCTCAAGACCCAGTAACCCAGAGGATTTTCGGTGGGAAAGGTGTCCAAGTCTGATCTTGCCCCTAGGTATTCCTGCACCATGTAAAACAGACGCTGGCGATGGTTGCTGGAACCGATCATACCTTGGGGCTGCGGACCAAAAAATTGTCTGAACGCATCGGTCAGACGGCCACCTTCTCCACCGCTCCTTCTTTGACTGACCGAAGCCTCAGCAACACGTTGTCCAGAAACAGGAGTTTGTAACCTCCCAGTCTCTGGGAACGCGTTGCACAGACCTTTCTGCAAGGCCTCCCGAAGATGTTTCATCCTCTGCTCCCTCTGCGATGGCAAGATAAGGTCCGCAACCTTACCCTTGTAACGTGGATCAAGGAGGGTTGCCAGCCAGTATTGGTCCTTCTCCTTGATACCACGAATACGAGGATCCTTACGCAGGCTTTGCAGGATCAGGGAGGCCATGCAGCGTAGGTTTGCTGAGGCATTCGGTCCGGAGTCCTCTGGGTCACTAAGGACAACAACGTCCGCAGCCACCTCCTCCCAGCCACGTACAAGTCCATGTGTTCCTTGGGACTGATCCCTTAAAGACTGCTGCTGATGCTGAGTGCCAGGCTCCACCTCCATACTGACACAATCTTCCTTCTCCTCCTCCTCCTCCTCGTCCTCTTCCTGTGTGATCGGCGGGCACGCAGGAACACTGTCTGGATAAAGGGGGCCTTGAGAGCTAAGGAAGTCCTCCTCTTCTTGCCTCTGTTCTGCCTCAAGTGCCCTGTCCATTATTCCACGCAGCGTGTGCTCCAACAGGTGGACAAGGGGGACAGTGTCACTGATGCATGCACTGTCAGTGCTCACCATCCTCGTGGCCTCCTCGAATGGTGACAGGACAGTGCATGCATCCCTGATCATGGCCCACTGACGTGGGGAAAAAAACCAAGCTCCCCTGACCCTGTCCTGGTGCCATAGTCGCACAGGTACTCATTGAAGGCCCTCTGCTGCGTGTGCAGCCGCTGCAGCATGGCCAACGTTGAGTTCCACCTGGTGGGCATGTCACAGATTAGGTGGTTCTTGGGCAGGTTAAACTCCTTTTGGAGGTCCGTCAGCCGAGCACTGGCATTATATGACCGGCGGAAATGCACACAGACTTTACTGGCCTGCCTCAGGACATCCTGTAAGCCCGGGTACCTGCCCAAGAACCGCTGCACCACCAAGTTAAGGACGTGAGCCAAACAGGGCACATGGGTCATTTGTCCCTGTCGGAGGGCAGAGAGGAGGTTGGTGCCATTGTCGCAAACCACCATTCCTGCCTTAAGTTGGCGTGGCGTCAACCACCTCTGAACCTGCCCCTGCAGAGCTGACAGAACCTCTGCCCCAGTGTGGCTCCTGTCCCCCAAGCACACCAGCTCAAGCACCGCATGGCATCTTTTGGCCTGCGTACTTGCGTAGCCCCTTGAACGCCTACGGAGCACCGCTGGTTTCCGAGGAAGAGGCCATGGAGGAAGAAGAAGAGGAGGGGGTGGAGGAGAGAGGTGTGTCACAATCAGCATTTTGGAGGCGTGGTGGCGGAACAACTTCCAACACTACTGCACCTTGTCCTGCATCCTTCCCAGCTGCCAGCAGAGTCACCCAATGCGCCGTGAAGCTTAGGTAACGTCCCTGTCCATGCCTGCTGGACCATGAGTCAGCGGTAATATGCACCTTACCGCTGACCGCCCTGTCCAGCGAGGCATGGACATTGCCTTCCACATGCCGGTAGAGAGCCGGAATCGCCTTCCGTGAGAAAAAGTGGCGTTTGGGTACCTGCCACTGAGGAACCGCACATTCCACAAACTCACGGAAGGGGGCAGAGTCTACCAACTGAAAAGGCAGCAGTTGAAGTGCTAGCAATTTTGCCAAGCTAGCATTCAACCGCTGGGCATGTGGATGGCTGGGAGCAAACTTCTTTCGGCGGTGCAGCAGCTGGGGCAGGGAAATTTGCCTGGTACAATCTGACGTCGGTGTACCAAAAGCAGATTGCCCACAAGTACTTGGCTGTGACACACCTAATTCTACACCTTCATTCCTCTCACTGCAGGTCTCAGAGAGGACTGAAGGTCTAGTGGGGTTGGAAATCTCAGCTGATGAGGAGCAAGGAGAGATCCTCTTTGTTCTTTGGTGTGGGTCTTTTAGATACGCTTGCCAACGAACTGCATGGCAGGTCAACATATGTCTGGTCAAGCATGTGGTACCCAAGCGGGAGATGTTTTGGC